>NW_028321902.1:1514130-1816956 GCF_036245765.1 Copidosoma floridanum | reverse complement strand
CTCTATGAAGCGAAAAAAAAAAAAAAAAAAAAAAAAAAAGGGGGAAAGGGAGAGGGGCGTTACAATCGACTGTTCTCAATTGCCCAACTCCAACATCCAGGCGGCTCCTCCTCACTCTCCAAGACACGTATTTCCCGCACGTACTTTTCGCTCTAGCCGGCGAGAAATTCGCACGCGCCGCTCGTGCGAGAGGCGTCGCATTTTTCAAAAGGGCGTCGCGCCGCCCGAAGATCACGTAGCGCGATAATGGCTTCCTTCGCCCTCTCCCCCCTTTTCCTTTTATCGTCCCGGCGACATTCAAAATCCTCGGCCATTAGTGCGCGCGGCCTATAACGCTTACCTCCTCGCGACGAATTCCAGAGACGTCGGGAGAAAAGAGACCGAGAGACGAATCGACGTCGCTCTTCTCGCCTAATCCGGGGGAATTGTCGCGGAAGCTCTCCTATGCTCTTGGTCTGCCTCCCGGTGCCTTACTTGCTCTTTTTTTTTTTTTTTTTTTTTTTTTTTTTTTTTTTTCATTCTGGTGACAAATTTGCCTCATTTTTTCCCCCGAGCGAGGGCTTCTTGTAGCCAATGAGGGCGCAGACTGGACGCGCTTTTTCGAAAGCTCCGCGTGTGTACCGTTAGGTTCAAGGGGATCGTTGATGAATATCCTAGACAAGTTTCGACTATCCATCGACTTGATTTTTTTTTGTTTCACACATTTGTGAGGAAATACAGTCGATGGAATATGTGAGACATTATTTGGGATGATACGAGGCCATCCCAATTCAAATATCGAGAGAGTGTAAAGGAGAGTGGGAGACGAAATTAGGTATTAGAAAAAAAATTGTTATGAAAAAAATTCAAGTTTAGAAGTAAGAAATCGTTATTTAAAGTAATTACATTTTTGTTTTCTGGTCAACGCACATTTTATGTGTCAAGTTTAGGTTGACTCAAATAATGCCAATGAAGTTAAAATTTCCAATTTCGACTGAAATGGAATACCATAATCAATAATTATTCGTAATAATCTTTAAAAAAAAAAAACTCTCTGGGAGCAATCGAAATTCCTGGCTGTAGCGAAATTTCATACGGCAAAACAATGAATCCCAACTATCCCAAAAAATTGTCGAGAAATTGGGAAAAAAAATTCGTGATATTTCTCAAGACGAGACAAATAATCTCTAAAAATCCTTACCACGCACTGGCCTATTGTTGTGATGTCGAGACAGTGACCATTTCTTGTTTTTATCTGTCCACAGTAATTAGACAAAATTAAAAGATATGATCAAGTTATATCCACATATTTTATACACAAAGTAGAGATCAAGATGAGAGAATACACTCCCTCTCTACATGACGTAAAGAATCTGTATATGGACCCGTGGGCCGAGATAAGAATTTACTAGCTCTTTTCTAATGCTGTTTGTTGAAAGATCATCAACTTCACTATCTCGTAGACTCATTGCGTCCCGACAGTGGAAATGAGTCTTTCACGTACATAAGCCAACAATTTTTCCCAAACTATGAAGGTTCTGGGTCACCCTCCAGCTCCCCAAGGAAGGTAGTGGGAGAGAGGACTACTGGGCCACTCGAGTTCGTAACATTGCCCGACCGGGTGGTGGGTGGTAGTGAGAGGAGATGGATACTAAAGCTTGCACGATACCATCCAACGTCAAGGCTATAAGCAAATGATTCACCTCTTGGTCGCATCCTCCTGGCGTAACAATTAATATAATCGATCAATCAAAGACTTTTAAACATAATAAGCCTCGCAGAAAGAGCAAAAGAATTAATGATGTTCATTACCACCTACGAGCAACAACCAAACAAGATATGCTCCCATTGAATTTGATTACCAAAAGAAAAATGGAAGTGAATAGAATTACGAGGTAGAGCAAGCAAAAGATATGCGTCAAACAGGAGAGATAGCGTGTGTACAAACACGTGTAAGTGCCACTTCCTTGATTTAGGAGTGACGACGTCATTATAAGCTCACGCAAGTGCATCAAGCTGCGTGTCATCCTTTCATGTTTCGTTGCGTGTGCAGCGCTAGGCGCTTCTGCAACGTTCGACGGACCTTAGATGAAAAGATAGAAGATGTTTTTCTATATAGAAACGGAAAAGAAGTTTGAAGCAGACGATGAATGCATGATTAATGACAAAAGCTACATGCAAGAGCATTGGTGGATAAAACCATGAGCGTGAGAGAAGACAATGAAAAGACGACGGCACCAACCCAACGCAGGACGTCGTGGTGTGGTAGCCTAGTTACCAGAACTATGACTTATTCAAGACGTCGAGAGTCGCGTGTGTACCCACGTGTGTGTACGTATACGAGGGGTAAATAACTTAGGCACGGGAGATCAAAGCGTCGCTTCCGATTACTTAACCTCTCCTGGCCTGGTCTGGTTGGTGTGGTGTATTTTGGGCGCTCGAGCTCGGCTCCACTTCGTCACTCCCGAATTTATGAATTTTTGATTACACGGATCCGCCTTGCTCTTGCGTTTGTTGTTGATATTGCGTGATTTTGACGCAGGTCTCTAGAATTTTGGTGACTCAATGGAAATTCAAGGGTATTTGGGAGACGTGGAAACGCTGGAAAAATTGCTGCCAAGAAATTCTTCAAAGACGTTCCGATATTGCGAGATGATATTGTTTCTTGATGAACATTTCCTGCATTAGGAAAACGTTTGGTCACCTTAGGAGTCCATGTTTTGGAAACATTGTAAAGGTGGACACTTACACGTCTCTTTGTTATCCTTACAACATCCTTAAGAAATCGTGAATGATTGTACCTTTGTTACTTGAAATCCTGATGGTAGTTTCGAGGTCATTCAGTAATCAAAAAGACTTTGAAAAACCCCTGGCATCATTAAAAGCCTTAAAATATTTTAAAAGACCTTTAGAGTCATTCAATTACTTCGAATTGTTTTTTTAGACTTTCAAAGTACTTCCGCAACTTCAGATGACTTTAAGAACATTACAGATAGTAATTTGTCTTCGGCAGTACGTGATCCTTCTCATGAAATCAATAAATTTGACGGTATTTAATAAAAAAAAATATAAATTCTCCTTTGAGCCAACAACAAAACCTACAATATTGACAATCTCCCATGATTGTACGTCAACCTGACCAGACTCAGTGAGCTGTACAAGAAGGTAATTCCATCCGATCACAATAGCTCAATAACGCCATCGCTATATCCTTTGAACAGTTATCATCTAGTCATCGCAGACTATACACCAAACTCCTTACCTGAGAGAATCGATCATCATCGTTGATCTGAGAACACCAACTTCATCACTCTTCACCTCCCCTCTCCCTACGTCAACTCAGCAGTAGACAAAGGCACTACTCACAGTTACACGTGTTGTTGGTGTCAAAGCATCATACAACCACCCCTGCAATGACAACGACGCATTATAGTTCATTAATCCAGGGGTACGAGTGCCGTTCAATATCACCTCTCTCTCACTTTGGCCGGAACAAAGAGGCGACGGAGTTTATCGGTGCGTCGTGACGCCTAACAGACGACCTGACGGCTCCTCATCAGTCTCCATTGTACGGTGCAACGTGTGCAGGGGAAGGAGGGCGATTTTAATGCCAAAAAAGTGCGCAGGTCGGACAAAAAAGGTGCCGTTTTCGACGTCACGTTTTCGCTCCGGAGAAATTAGGATGAAGACAATGAAGCAGGTAGGTGTAGCCCACCAGGTGAGTTGGAAGACGGAACTTTCCTTTCTTTTTTTACTACCCGGTTCGTCATGTAAAGACGAAAAAGCGCTCGTCTTCACGAGAACCCATTCGACACTGTCTACCGTGTAATCCCACGGCGTGAAACATAATAGATGGGCTTGCGAGGGCGCAGTCCAATGAGATGAGACTTTTTACCTCCTCTGTTTTACGACGGAGGTAGTAAAAGAACGGCGATAAGGTCGGGCCCTTTTTTCCTTCCTCCGATTCGCATAGCCCGACGGCCATAATTTTAACGCGGCAGTTATACCAAGTCAAAGTACATATTGTGTAGCTTGAAATATGGCTGATAAAAGATAGCGGGGGGAAAGGGGAGAGCGAGACGTGGTCTGGTTCCCGACCGTCTTGAAGTTGAGCCAGGTACAATTGAGACATCGATGACGAACGGAACGGAAAAATTAATAACCAAGAAATCATCCAGAATGTGGAAATACTGTGAATGAACAGCGAAAAGTCATAATAATGCCACGTGCTTGCGTAGGTTAGAGGACAATTTGCCTCAGATGTCATCGCCATGAAAATTCAATACAGACACTGTCATAGTTTAACATGGTTCCACAGCTGAAATGGTATGGGTTTGTTCCTAGTGTATCGTAGTACGCATGAAATGTAGAAAAGTAAATTTCTCGTAACAAACTCGAGCACAATCAATATGAATCGAGCAATCCAAAAAAAAGCCCATTCCTCGTCGTCATGTCCTCCTCCAGAACTTTCTCTCATTAACCCGACCTACCCAACTGCACACACTAAGTGTCGCAATCCCTTAGCGCCATCGCTCAGCAGCGTATATATGTATATACAGAGCAAAGCACACGCATAGGGGTTGCAGGGAAGCCGGAAGCTCGTCGCGATACATACACTCCCTCTCTCTGGCGAGTAATTGCAGCCACCCCCCCTACTCCCCCCGACCTCTCCTATCTGTCTCGAGGATCGAAGTGTTTGCCTGCAGTGGCACAGCGCGCCACCCCACTGGGTTTGCATGTAAACGAGCGACCTTAAAATACATCTCGCCCTCCTGACGCCATACACGAATGGACGTTTTCACCGTCCGCGTTCGTGATTTTCCTTACGTGCGACAATGCTCTTACCTGCTGGGGCCCGGGAAGATAATGCAGGATACGATCTGTGGCTCGTGTACACGGTTCGAACACGGAAAGATTGGGTGGTGTAAGTAGGACGTCGTGCTTGTTTTTTGAGGGAAAAATTGTCGAGCAATTGAATTGGAAAAAAAACCACTTTTTTTTCTCACGGTTTTAAGGTAATGAACCTCGGCCGGTCGGTGAATGGTATAAGTTAAAGACGTACCTTTATCCATTCAGAACAAGAATCTTTGATGTAACGAATAAAACAATAAGGAAAAGGTAATTTTATAGCTGCTGGAAATCATAATCGAGGCAAAAAAGTCACATAATCGACGCAAACCCAAGTAAATTAACCGAAACGGAAAGAAAGAAGCTCCGGAGATAAGTCATTGAACAAAGGCAATTAAAGGACTCCTCGACCAAGTCAAGAGTCGCATCCTCATAAATTTCAATCGACCAATCAAACCCCCTTCCCCCTGCACCTTTACTTCCTCATCGAATTCGTCCACTTCTCTTTCTCCCCTTCTACTTCTAGACAAATTAGCGGGCAAAATCGCGCCTGTACGAGGGCGCATTCACCCAAAGGCGGAGGAGCCCCGTGTAATTTAGCGCGAATTGAGTGCACTCGAGTAGCCCACGCGAATGCCTCGATTCTCGAAGACTCCCCGAAGCCGCGGTAATTTACGGCCAAATTGCGATCGCCCTTAACGTGATTCAATGCCTACGGGGTAGTTTAAAGTTCAGCGTGTTTCTGCGGGAAAAAAATTTTTTCACTATAGGCTCCCCTACCCCCCCACCCTTAATCGCCTATGAGGGCCAATTATTCTGTCTGCGAAAATTAAATAGATCGCTCCAAGAAGAAGAAGGGGGAGGCCGATCGGTGCTTCTATGTAAGGACAATTTGGACGCGGCTCGTGACCGGTGGTGCGGTTGTGAGACGAATCGGCGCCTCTAAGGGCCCCTTTTCGTGCATCTCTCATTTTGGGCGAGTGTCGGGCAAACGATTTGGGAAGCCGAGCTGGGAGAAAGTCACTGTGTGGTGTTTTATTAAGATCGAGCTGCCGCAAATAGCTCATCGTTTGGGCGAATAACGGGGTGATGTTAATGGAATTTTATTGCCTGACTTCCGTACGTCGTTTGGCGAGCTCGGGCTTTCTTTCGGTTCGTTAGGCGTTTTTATTTTGCGAGTATTGCCGTGAATCGATGCCTGTTTGAACCTTACATTAATTTGCTACCATTTTTCACCAGTGCTTCGACACAGTTAATTATATTTAACCTGTTTCCATACTTTTTCCACTGCATATTGATATACAGGACTTTTTATAAGCTATAAGAATACCAAAAATTACTTCAGCTGTTATGAACAATCCCTTACATTACTGTTTTTAGGAGCTCGATATAATAACATGTAACCAGACACTAAACTCTTACCATATCGACATAACCTCAGTGTATGCCCTTGGTACCAATTAATTTCATAGTATGACATAAAAAACACAAGTGGGTGTGTTAAAATCAAACATGAACATAAAATGTGAGCTATCCTATTAATCGAATAACGATTAAATCAAAATTAGTGTACATTAAATTATGTTATGATAAAAGTACAGTTTGCGATATATATGTACATGATAACACCACAAGTAAAGTGTACGTAACCAACAGATATAAGTCTGGTCATTATGAGATTCTGTATTGGTAAAATTAAATGTAATTAGTGTGATCTTCATCCCTTACCTCAAATTACTGTAACCTTAACTACTAAATATTCATCCTAGGCGAGGACACTTTTAACTGAGCCTTTCACGCAAAATAAATATTAAAAAAAAAAATCTTAAAAAAATTTTAATGATAGATTGTAGGTTATGAAAAGTCAAACTTTTAATGACCGTTTAGAACAGTATAATGTAATCGAGAGTAATTTTACCTAACCCATAGCCCATTGAGACTTTGAGGTTATGAGACTAAAAACACTTGCTACTAACCCACTCATGACTTAGTAAGTGAAAACTGTACTGTTCAAATTAATTTGCTCAACGTTAAAAACGTATAAAAAAAAACAGCTAACATCGATCTAATCCTCATGAATAGAAAATAATGTTTACTCACATTACGGGTGTAGCAATAGACAATCGCATACAAGTATATGGATGCACACTCACCTGAAACAGAAAAAAATAAGAAGAAAATCATTACAAACGGCGTCAATGTGGGAGGGCAATAAAGCAACAGCAGCAAAATTTCATGCTACACGTAGGTATAACGTTGCTGCGAGCGTATACAAACGGATACGGCAACGGTTATGTTACCCGGGCTGGAAAGTACTCTCGTAAAATTTCATAAAGGTATATACATATACATACACGTACCCGATGTTTGCATGAATTTCGAATAGCGCATAAGGATGAGTGAGGAGGATAAAAAGGCGGGAAGGGCAGTTCGTGCCCTGCATCTCTCTTTGCGTTCGGGAAAAGGTTGCTCTATACCCAGCGACAAATACTTATCGGGTGGGATCTTGTATATGCATACCGTGGTGTTCTTTTCTTCGAATCCAGGCAAGAGGGTACACTATCTCGAAAGACTTTTAGAATGTAAATAAACGCCATGTTTCCAAAAAGGTTGTCCCTTGCTAGCATGTGTCTGCTAAATCATGATAGAGTTGTGGATTGTACTCAAGAATTACTGACGGACAAGTCCACTTCCTTATGGTTACCAAATGTGGACACGAGTGTTGATTGTAATCGGGCAGTATAAGCGTAGAAAAAATTAAAAAAACCAGATGAATTGATTCAGTAATCTTACCCATCAGTATGTAACTACTCAAAGGACTAGATCAACACCAACACAATATATTATGTGCACAAGTCACTTTGGTTTCTAAATTAGGATCCCAAATATTAATAGTGACACCCTTATTGATTGCACATCATTTGCAAACAAAACCCACATAACAACAACAAAATCTATGAATCAGAAACCTCGGTTTCTCTTATAATATCGGATGAATTTTTCCAGCCGATGGGTAGGGTCGTAGGATGCGGAAGCAAAACCGCATAAGCAGAGCGCACTCGCACGCGAAAGTATGGATAGAGCGATAATGGCAGTCGAGAGCGTGTAATTACGTCTGGAAAGGTTTTTCCTCCAGTGGCGAGTGCATTTTTCCGGGAGGGTGTGTGGGTACAGCAGAAAGGGAGGGGGGTACTGCCAGGGGGCCATTTGTTCTGCGGTAAGTGCCGCGGTATTCTTTTCTATTACGCGAGCGCTCGTATAGTCCGGGGGAGGAGCGGAGAAGCCTTTTTTTTATTTTTGGCGCTTGTAAGCGGCCTCAGAGAGGGGGATTTTTGCGGGTACGCTTGGGTTTAGGTGTATCACTTTTTGTACTGATGTGTGGGGAAGAACCTGGATACACATTGGTATTTCAGATTTTCGACGAATTCTAGAGACTTGTTTCTTCTACACAATGTTTTATTGTTGGAATTACCTACAGGTATCCTTACCAAACTAATGATACCAACCCAACCAAGTTCTCATGTATTTCGCTTTTAGGTGCGTCTGAAGATTGTATCGTTTATTTCAGTAGAACCCCAGGTTACATTGGAACAAAATTTTAAAAATAACTTAATGGATGCTACATATCATTGAGGTTAGGTTGAACACTGGTCTAAGAGGCAGCTCCGTTGAACCTCTTAAATTTCGATCCAAACAAAAATAATACGAAAAAAAAGAGAGTCCAAAGCACCGAAAGAATTCTCTAATAACAACACAGCAAAAGCAAGGCGAATCGGGGTTGGAAAAAAAGGGGGGGGGGACAAAAAATCTCATTTCCAGAGGCAAGCATCGCACCACAGTCGAGGTCCATTTTCCTTCCAGCACATTGAGTTGGCATCGAAGCGTGCGCGTATGTACACACGGAGCGGACAAGCCGTCCAGCCATATATATGTGTGATAGAGCAGCAATGTATACAATATCATCGTCTCACCCCCACCCCTCGAGATATAAGCTCGCGCGCAACCGATATTTGTACGTTGGTGGAGGATCAAAAGGGGGATGAGGGGTGTAAGAGAAAGAGAAGAAGACGCGGCAAATGAGAGAAAAGCCGATCACGGACTGTACAGCGTGTGTATACGCCAAGCCGATGATTGGGCTCTAGGTGCAAACAGCGGAGGGATGAAGGTGTATATATGTATGTACACGCGGGCATGTACGTGGGCGCGATTGCCCGCTCGCTCGCGTGTTTACCAAGAGCTTGGGTAAACTAAAGCTCCCACGCTTGCCGTATGTGTACGGGGATAGAGATGCGAATCGGAACAGGGCAAAGGAGCCCGGGGGAGGATTTGCGAGAGATAAGCGGCCCGCTTCACGGGGCGCGGGGGGGTGTTTTCAGAATTTCGGAATTTTTATGCAGCGGCGGGGGGGCTGAGAGCTTTTTTGGAAGCCTCCCTCTCGAGGGTGGATTTTAGCAGGCAGTGAGTGCCTTTTACGTATGTATGACTTTGGAGTTTACGGAGTGCTTGGAGTTTTTGGCTTTGAGATTTTTCTTTTCTTTTTTTCTTTTTTTTCTTTCTTTTTTTTTATCCAGAGAATTGTTGTGTGTGAAGCCAGTTATGCCAATACTTGACGTTGGGTTGACTTGACAGACGATGCCAAAAGATCGAATCCCACCCACTGCTTGAATAAAAGCAAATCGTTTTCTCATTTGTCGAAACTATAGGGGTGTTTTGCATTGCAAAACGGGTAATGCAAGTTGTTCGCGTGAACACGTATATACGAAGCCGATCTAGGAGTATAACGGACAAAGATCGGAAGCGCCGCGTAGGTATATAGCACACCCCCGGCTGGAACTTGGAGCCCCCCCCCCCCGTGAGCGTGAGGGAGAGGGGACGGAGAAACTGGTCAGCCCGACGGGGAGGCTCGATTGGCTCGATGCCAAGCGGCTCTAACGACGCCCCCCTCCCTCGCCCTTCGAGAACTTCTATCTGCGCCCCCCTCCCTTTCCGTCCGTCGAAAATGGACGGAGCAGAGCGATCGTGAGGACGACGCCGCGTGGACCTGCCGAAGATAGCGAAATGAGGGGGCGGACGAGGTAGTAGCCCACCCTCCTTCTGTTCACGGAATATAGGGGGAAAAAAGGGGGTGGCGGAATAGTTTGGTGTCTGCGTGCGGATCGAAATTTTCCGTGTCTGTCATGGGCTCCGCGCCGAAGGGGATGATGCCACGGTCGGGAAAAAATATGCGAGCCCCAAGTTTTCGACGCAGCTCTACATTGCGCGTTTTTCTCTTGTGTCTACATTTTGCAACCAATGCTTTTTGATGGCTTTTTGTCGTCATATACGTGCAAAAAATTTGAGGTTAGGGTGACTTTACTCTTCGCGCCAAAATCAAACATTTACTTGTTTTGTGTCAATTCATGCAAAAAAGGGTATTAGGTTAGGTTATTCGTGCCAAAATCGAGTGACCACGATCCTGTACAGTACCTATTCCTTTCTCTAAAATTCCTAGTTTCCCAAAATCAGCAGACCCTCGGGAGGAACAAAGCTCAATTAACGTGACGCGAAAAAAACGGGGGTCAGCACAAAAGGCAATACATCTATACACACGTTTCTACTTTAAAAAGCTTCAAACGGGGAGGGGGAGAGGGGACAGTGACGCGCGGATGAATAGCGTTTTGGCAAGGCTCCCGGTTCTCTCTCTTTTCGCACCTCCCCCGTACCCTCCGATTCTTTTGGCCGTATACAAAACTACGCCAGCCACGCACGAGCGCCGAATCGGTATCGCTTTTCACGGCTCTCGAGCGAAATGCCGACAACGCCTTTGGGGGCTTTTGCGCTGGTAGCAGATCTTTTTTTCACAGGACTTTTCCCCTTTGTTTTTAACATCTTTTTTTTATTCCCTCGCCGCTAGTTTTAACTGGTGAATCGTTCAAGGTAGGCTTGGGCTATTTTCTCGCTCTCTTCCTCCGTTCTTCCATACATCCAGTACTTACGCAGTACGTTTTTCGACAGGTGACCACTCGTACTTTTAAAACAAAAAAGTTCAATCAAGCTTTGAGACTTACATGACCATCAAGCTACTTATAATCTTCAATTACGTTCAATCAATCGGAATACTTCAAAATTTAGATACTGCAAATCAGTGAATAGTACCTAGAAAATCTGAGTGCAGCTGGTGAATCAGCAAACGTTTACAGTAACGCAGGTCAACAATATATTTATAGTTTCCACTGATTACGCAAGAAAAAATTGAAAAAATGAGTAGATCATTTACTTGTTTCATTAGTTTGCTGACGAAATAATTTTAGCACATTAATATCACGATATCGCGGTCCCACCTGTAACCTCGAAATTAAACTTTAGCCTATTGCACCACCGTACAGCCCTCAAAGGGGCGCAAAAAAGCCTCATCCAAAATCCCAAAGTTTGCAACACTCGCGCCGCAAGAAGCGCTCCCTCGCGAAACTCATTCCCGGCAAAACAACATCCGTTCCCTCCAGCGCCTCGATCCCATCCCGCACAGCAAAGACCTTATCTCACCTACGGGACAAAAAAAAAAAACCCCTCTGGACGAGTAGTTTGGCTCGCAAACTAACCCGAGCAGTGGTGGTCACGCGCCATACAAAAGACACCGCACAAGAAGCCGAATTTCCAGTAGATAGCCGAGGAGTTGGTGTCAGCGGTGGAATGAATCTCGCCAGCCGCACGTGGCTTGGCCAGTGTCCCGGTGGCCCTCGGCTTTTTACCCCGGGAATTTAAATTGGATACAGGAGGGGAAATTCGAGAGCACACGTGCTCACGTGTTTTTACCCCGTGCGAGTATACGTGGCAGCCCTTCTCTGCCTTATTTTCAGGCCACTTTATTTCGGCGGTGCATTCACCTCCCCGGTCGGGAAAATTGCTCTGCGGCTTCGGCTCCCTCCCACTATCTACGAGCGCGGAGCGGCTGGCTGTGACTTTCCGGCCATCGTATAATTTTTCTTTTGCTCGAGTCTCCGCCTCTAATGTTTTTTTTTTTTCTTTTTTTCCTCATTTAGATGGACGAACGCGAGGGGAAGTGCTACTTTTGTTTTTCCATTTAAATGGCTACGCTTGCAGAGGGTGAATGGCTTGCGGGGGATTCTTGTAATTGTTACGCTGGGATTATCTTTTAATGGCTGGCACTGGCCGAGTGATTTTTTTTTTTTTTTTTTCATTCTTTCAGCCTCGCTTGAACGGATTTATGACCCTTTACTGCACTAGGGGTGAATTCATGATAACTAAAAATCCGAAACACAAACAATGGACACTGGAGAGTACAGGAAGAGAAAAAAAAAAGAAAAATAATTTGATTGATCGCGTCCACACCCTTGACGTACGAAACAGAAACACCGACTGTCGCGGGAGGAAAAAAAAAATAGAGGAGTCGCGGACACTTGGGCGCAAGAGAAGATCGATCGAACAACCATCTCGAGAGAGAAGTGGAATAAAAGCGGAAGACGTAGCGCAAGTACGACAATGGCGACGAGGATTTTCTCGTGAATCGGACGTATTCTCGTCAGAAACGAAGATTAATGACGCGAACGCGGGAAAAAGAGCCTTTTCTCTCTTTGCCGGGCAGCGCGGTTCTGCTAAATCGAGCGCGAAAATAAGAATACCACCGATAGAGTTCGATCGTGGACGCTCGAAGGAGGAGAAACTGCGACTCTCTTGTGGGATCGCCTCGAAGTGGGATTTAATTACCAAGAAGGTCTAATGGAGGTTCGACCTGATTTTTTTTTTGAAGGACAAGTATATACGTTGGTCATACTCGAAACCATCCCTTAAACAGGGGTGAGGAAGTGAAGAATAGCCTTCGACGCGTCAATAGATCAGAAAAATGGTAATAACGCAAGAAAGCCCAGTGGAAGAGCGGACGTGGAGAAGAGATCGAGGAAACCAAAAAGAAGTCAAGAGGTGGGAGATGAGGGGTGGGGTGGGGGCTAAAGTGTCCTTCGGAGGCAATAGAGCGAAAGCAAACGTTCCTACGGCGAACATATTGCCGCTCTCGGCTATCGAGTGAGAGAGGACGTGGCAGGTCTGAATGCCGGTGCGCAAGTAGGAGGAAAAGAGGGGGGTGGGTAATACGCGTGAGCATGGAAAACTTCTCGGACGCTTTCCCCGAGGATAAATCGCTGGGCCAGCGAGAGGGGGGAAAAAGTATACGGCAGAGGAAAGTTTTTATTTTCATTTTTTAAAGACAACGAAGAAGTAAAGTTTTTCTTTTTTATTCTGAATTGCATTGGTTGATACGTAAAAGGGCCATTTTAGGACATTTTCGTAGTTGAAATTTAAAAATTAGTTCATGCAAGGATGTTTTCAATCAATTGGGAAATTAGAATCAATTTTGTTTTATATAATAACTCTGTAAGATTTGTTAATCATATTGACAGTTTATGTTACAAAACGAAATTTAAATGGCACAAAATGAGGACTCTATCCTAGTTCCTACATACTCAAGTGTCACTTGAAAAAGTTGTTGGTCTAAAAACAAAAGTAATAACGTACAATTTTTGGTTTACTTATCTTCCAAAAATCACCATCATAATTTTTACTCAATCTCTATAATGATAATAATAAAAAAAAAAAGATAAAACATTTTATCAGTAATATTAATCTCCTTTCGTCAATTGAATATTCCATCCTCCTTTTTTCATTTAGCACTAGTACTCGGTAAAACAAATTTTTTACAAGTAATCCTCGATTCATGTTATAACAAAAATCCATGTTCATCGAATCATATTAAACCGACAGCCAATAACCTTCTCATCTAAAGCATGAAATCATAAGTGGGCCCTAAACACCGCCTACGTATACGAATGTTGTATGCATAATGAGAATAGCACATTTGAGTCATTGGGAGGCAATTTCTGCGATTAGTGAATTACCATTTGAAATTTTGGGCTGCACACTAGCTTTGTACTTCTCTCTCTCTCATCCAATTTAAAATCAAATAGTTAATGTTGTAACAGATGGCTGACTAATATTATTACTTTTCCAGCAATAGTACTCCTGCGTATGAGAACTTCCTCGGTTGAATTCGGGACTTTAATTTTAATGTAATCTTTCCTTAACAAAACGAATTATGTTTCATTTTTTTTCTGCAATTTTATAGTACTTGCACATAAAATTTGTTAAAAATGACTCGAGCATCATATTTTCTTCTTTTGCTCTTGTTTTTTGGCCAAATTCATGTAAAAGTACCCAAAAAGTATATCTTATCACTTTGTGTTGAAAAACCATTCGATCAAATGTACTATTCCTCATAATGCGATGATTCCTGATAAGCACTCCAAATCCATACTACACCGAAAAACCCCACAAGACACTACATGGATTCCAGGGCACACGGCCAGCATTACATTAACCTTAATCACGTTACATAGGAGTTCTCTTTTCTCCCTACGTACTCCCAGCAAACCATCATCGAGCACAAATTCAAACTTCAATCGATTGATATCTCGAGAATACTACACGCACAGCACGAGGACATGTGCCTCCCAAAGCAGCTCCTCTTAATTGATTAACAAGCCAGTACTCCCTCATACCCCACAAATAATAATCGTATCGGTGGGAGAGCCACCATTCATCGAAATGCTCTGGGATAGTTGCGATCTAAACGCCAACGGGGGCTCGCGATTGGTCCGACCCCCTGCACTAATTGATTTGGGAATTAATTCACCATCCATAGGCCGAATGACTGTGTTGGTCTGTATGCGTGCTGAAGTGATTTCGGGAGAGATCAAGTGCCTCGGTTGATTGATTCGCGGTGCCGAGGATTTTCGAGAGTCTACACTTCGTCGGTGTGTTTTTCCTCTTTTCGGAGCACCCAGTGCTTGTTACTACTCGTCTGATGACTTCGAGTGGGGTTTTCACTAGATAAATACAGTAGAAAACCACCCACGTTAATCAAAAGAATCCACACCTCACTGAGTCTTTTTGAATTTGTGAAAAAAGTGATTCGTAGTGAAATAATTTCAATGGAGGAAGAAATTTCTCAATTTGACTACATGTAACACTAAAACGTACGCTTCCACTAGTATCATGATCATCTCTCGGGGAACAGTGTCAAACTCTCTTTGTGGAAGTGTTAATCGAAAAACAAGACAAACAATCGGTACCAAACAGTGGAAGGTCGATGACAACAAACAATTCAATTCTGCTACACCCTCCCCCCTCAGGTGCAGCCTATTGTCCCTTCAGAGCAATAATTCCTAGGCGTGATCATTCCAGGCGCGCGATAATCCGAAACAAAGAGACGGCCCCGGAGTTCGGCGCGTGGGGCTTAGGTAGGCGCGATTTAAATAACGGGAGGGATAGGCTCTTCCGGTAGCTGCGTTTGTATACCGTAGAGCGAGATTCCATGTGTATACCTGTTGGCGTCGGGAGTAAAATTAGCATAGCAACATTAATGACATTCATACCACGTGCGTTCGTAGCCCTAATTGGGGATCGTTGAAAAGGGGTCGGCTAGCTTTATGCACTTGCATTATTAGCTACACGGGAAAGGGATGAGACAGTTTTTAACAGCACGTGATTTTTTTTTTTGATACTCAGCGAGTGAAGCTCAACTTCTCGTACATGCGAAAAGTACCTGAAGTTCAACTTCTTATCCCTACCTAGGATGGGAGAAGTTCAACTTTACATGCAGGCAGACGAAAACTACATCACGTAACTCGTTTTACTTGGGCTACAACATCCCAACTCAACTGTTTTGGGCACTTGCTACGTAATATACTATTCACAAGCCCATCTTTTTCATGAAAACAATTATCGTTTTTCACCCGATCAATAAATTTTCATTGGAGCCAGTGAACTCTTACTTTTTCAATTGCATATGATTGGAAGATGCGATTTGGTCATTGTCGCGATAATGACATAATAGTTACTCGCTCCTTCTAAAGAAAAGTAAAATAAAACTCCTTTATCTAGTACAAAATCACGAGGATGAAAGAAATCATTGTCACTAACCAGCAAAAAAAAAAATTTTACATCCACAAAGCGCCCATTTTCGATCCAATACTTAGCTTCCACTCGTTGAAAAAAAGCTACGACTAAAAAAAAAAATCATTAAAACCAAGGAAAGCCATTCGATTCAACTCTCTTTCTGTACGGCACTCGAAAACCATTAAACGGAACGCAGATAGAGTGCAGCGGAAGCGACAGAGAACAACGAACGCGATTACGCGCGCCATGGACTGCATTTCTCCCTCCACTTCTCGCCTTTCGATATTAAAACCGGCAATAGGATTTGCTACGGCCGGCCGGGCGCCGAGTGCCACGTGCGTGGAAAGCTTTCCACTGGCTCCGATAATTATGTGCCAATTAAATTTAACGACTGCTCCCTTCAAACCCCGGTTGGACCCGTGGATGCTTGGTTAAGTGTGGTCTTTGACTTTTCTTTGATTTAATATACTTTTCTGTTGGGCAAGAGGTTTATACTCGTACTTCAAGTGCTGAGAAAACTTTTGAAATTTTCACCGATACTTAGGATAACCGATTAATCAATTATTGCTTCTTTTAAGTTGAATGGCCAATAACCTGTTTTTTAACACTGGAGTTTGGAGTTCCATTTACTTTTCTCAATATTCATGATTGATACCTTTGCTCAGGTCAAGCATCTGTATGCTTTATATACGTATTAAAACGATATTAATTCACTATTAATCAAAAAATGTTTAAATTTGTTAATTTCCTCATATTTTTACGATAAAAGAGTAATTATTCATAATTTTACGTTAGAGACCACGTTAAAGTTAAAAAATCGGTTTTACTGATATCTTGGGTAAGAGAGGACCAACGGATTTAAAAAAGCACACAATTTTCATCGTTATGTTAATCTACAAACTACGTTTTTCTTTTAAAAAACCATGACATAGTTTTATAATTTCTAAAACCAATAAAAAGTAACCAAGTTATAAGAAACAAATAATTTCCAAACTTGAATTCAAAAGTAAAACTTATGACTGTGATGATTAAAATTGAGCAGAATAATTATGACTTATTTAACTAGATAAATAATGATACGTCTTTTAAAAATTTTTTTCAATTCTGCATCTAAGTTTGTGCATCGACTCATATGGTTCCGTCTCTCTTAAAGCGTTGTTTTTGTCAACCTAAACATTTCTTTAGAAAACTCATATTTTTGCAATCATTCCAAACTCTTCACATCATTAGTGCCATTATTTTACTAAAAAATGCTTACTTCATGTTTTTGAACTTTTTTTTTTAAGATCAACTAGGTTACCCTACTCAGGCCCACGATAAAATTGCAAACTGTTTGAATAGCGTATTACCATCTATCTTTTCCAAAAAAAAAAAAAAAAAAAAAACATCAGTGACCCATCGATAGCACACATTCAATTCGAGTTGTTACGAATTTCTTACGGTAACCCCCGAACGGAGATATCCACCGAGCGATAAATAACCCGATATTTATACATCCCAAAGCGCGATACAAGTTTAAGGTAGGAAAGAAAGTAAGTTGCAAAACTGGATCAAACGAAGCATCGAACAGCCATTAACCGAAAAATTCCCCACGAACACGTGCACCCGAAGAATAAAAAAAGAAAAAGTAGAAGCTCAACTCGTAAAAACAGGAAACTTTTCAGTAGGCGGCGCGCCCAAAGATTGTAAATTTCATATTCGAGGCAGCGTTCGCGCAGCCTTAATACCACCTTTTTTTCCTCCCCCGCATAAACTACCCGAGCGAGCCGTGGCCCAATTTTCCCGATACATCCGGAATTCAATACCCCATTAGGGCACCATCGATGAGCTTACATAGAATCTACCCCTTGTGCTATTACTCTTAAAATCTACATCATCCGGGATGTCTGTTTTCATCATTGTCTCTTGCAAGCTTTTTTAAAAAAAAAAAAAAAAAAAAAAACACAACAAGAATATTTCGAATAACGTGAACTCGCATGAAATTTCGTGTTTCCAGCAGAGCACACACGCCGCGAGGCACAGACGTTTATACACACCATGTGTGGATCCCATTTCTTTCAGCCCAGCCCCGCATCCCTCTAGTTTTATTTATTTTGCTTGTTGTGTTTTTTCCCTGGTGTGCACAGGTCTGTGTGTGGTCTCAAACCACCAGTGTTTTCTTGTTCTCCCGTTGCACCTTTTTTTTTGTTTCCCAGCCGCGAAAGAGAGGTCGGAAAGGGAAAGGAAATCGATTTTAACCACATCCCAAATATTTGAGAACGACGGACTTTATTGCTGAACCCACCCCCTCCCTCTTGTTTGTGTGTGTGTGTGTACGTGGTCTACTACTCGATGGGGACTGTCAAAGTTCTTTAATATAGTCTCTAGAGAAAAGGGTGGAGTCCGTGTACAAACACACGAGGAGATCAAGATTAAAAGCCGAAACTAGGCTTACATGTGTTGGTGTATGTACTCCAGTAAAAAAAGTTCAGTATTGTTAATAATGGTTCCTTACAGAGAAAATGTATGTTAATTAAATTAATATATTAGAAAATTTTTCATTGTAAAAATATGTTATAGGCACCACTAAACACCTAACAATGAATATAATTAACAGTGAAGCAGCCAAACATTGAATACACCGAAATATAGACCATTGAAACAACTAATACCAACCATTGAAATCTCTTCGGATATCATAGACAAACTTGCGTAATAATAATGCTAATTTACACTTTTATAACGTGTTTACCTAATGTAATATCGACGCCTCAGAGGAAAAGAGTACTTTTTTTTAATTAATAACAAATACCTTTGTGAAAAAAATGATAAGTTAGTTTTTTTGAACGGAAACGTTAAGTAAAGAAAAATTGTTGTGTAACAGCAACTCCAAGAGTTTTTGTTTACGAAATGATACAACGCGATTTTAATTTTCTGACAAAAAACTTTTTATGTTACTGTTATAAGATATTGTCAAAAATTTAAGTACTGAGGAAATGATAGATAATGTTTTTACGTCAGATATTATTATGTCTGTTTACGTTATGTAAACTTTACCAAAAAACATTTGTGTAATGAATATTGAATTTGTCAAAAAAATTAATTTCAGTTCATGGATAAATTGTAAAATTTTGTTAAACTAAAAAAAGAAGCCCTTCTTGAATAAAAAAAATGAACGTACCTTTTCTAGGGTAAAAAAGGAGAGTTACTTTATTTGTTAACAGAAAAAGATAATAGCTTTTTCTCTCAAGCGTCAATGTATGGATTAAAACATTTACAAATATTTATAGATATTTTATGAGTGATATTAAACAATTAGAAATGCGTGTAACATGCACTTGAGTGGTTTTAATTAATTTTTTCTTATTTAATCCTGAAACTAATGTATAGCTTTTTCTCTACTTAACCCCAATTACCCAATCTAACTAGTGACTTAATATCCTAATCTTACTTAAAATTGAGGAATTAAAATTGTTTGTCAGCTACGAGTGAATGATAATTATTAATATCAATACTTACCATAAAAATAAGTCTGCAAAAATTGTAGAAAAATATCTAAGCTATCAAAATTTTTTTTAATAACTCTCAACGTACTTTCCCTTCTTAACTGTGGAATTGGTATTAAAAACGAATAGAACTCAATTTTGATGTGTAGTCCTATGGTAAAATTAAACACAATAAGTACGTCAACATTAATTAAGTACCAATAATAAACATCAATGACAATTCAGCTTCGATACGACAACAAATGGCAGGTACATCTTATATCACATGACAGTAACAAAACAAAAAATATTTATAATTTCGCAAAGAAATTTAAAAAGTGCAATAAATGTCGTCACAACAAATAGGCGATTGAAAGTTTATTTAAAAAAAAAAAACGTCCACGACATTATTTGCACTAAATAAATTTCTCTTTTAATACCGAATACATGTAATAAGTATATAGATTCCAAGGGCATATAAGAATAATATATAGAAACGACAACAGGACGACACCATATCCATGTATGAATATATAAATATAATATTTCGACAATACAAAATAGTGTAGTATAGACACAGCGAACGATAAAGGGGTTTACAACTTGCTTTTACTTTTTTTTTTAGATCTGACATACCACCATTATTTAACGACAGCGGGCGTGCGCGTGCGCACACGGGGGTGACAGTCACGTGACGCTCTCACCGACTTGTTCGCTTATTGGATAACATTGTGCCCGTGACTGCCGGTTGTAATCGAAGAAGAAGGGGGTCACTCGCGTGCATGGCGGCCTGACCGGAGGTGACAGGAGGTGTGCGCGGCGTCACCCGGCCAGCCGGTCGCCCGTCACACCCTGAAACAGAGACAACCAGCTTTCACCAATCCTAATCGTACACATTTATGTTTATTACTCGTGACATAGCATACGCAATTTCATGGAAATTTGTACAAAAGTTTTTACGTTTTTTTTTTCTTGCTTCTTCGTTGCTCAATTGGCTGTACATAACCTATAATTTCGTACTTGTGGAGGTCCTGTGATTTGTGAGGTTACATTGGATTTTGCTTTCTATTTGTACACAGATTTTTATTACTGTATTGTTAGAGATAATAATTTAGAACAATTTGTCATTAGGAATTATCATGATAACTCTAAGAATTACAATCTGCGCTGTTACATTTGTCGGGCAGGAAAGACATTTGTCACGTAAAAAAAACGTAAAATCATAAAATCCTCCAACAAAACTTTCACATTTACAAGTAGTCAACTCAACCACTTGTAAATCGGTTCCAAACTTTCATTCAAATAAATGTAAAGACCATCGAAAACCCAACACCCATCTCATGGCAAGTGAAAAAACACGTCCAATTCCCGCCAACAATGCATCAATGCTGCCACATCCCGTACAATAGTCATTTTGATTAAAACACGGTGGATGTAAAAAAAAAAAAAAAAAAAAAGAAAGAAAGAGACAAAAGTCGTGACAAAGGTAATCCGAAAAAGCGATTAACAAACAGACAGGAGGTCAGAACAACGATTCGCTCGGATAATTCTCGCGCACGCACACACATAGGTAGAAAGCGCGAGTGGACGGCGAAATAACGCGCGCGCACGGATTCGCGCTCCGCGAAGCGCAACTAACCTTATAACGAATGATAATGCGCGCGCGCGCTTTTAGCCCCCCCCCCCTCTCTGTGTTCCATCCCCGCGTGTATAATATGTACGGGAGGCTGGAAAATCAATGACGTTTCCGCGCGAGCAATGAAATACTGCGGATTTCGAATCCCGCGCCCGCTTGCACACGTGTGTGCTCGAAGGGACGACAATTGCCGTTTTCCCTTGTTTTTTCGTCTGCCGAGGGTATCCCTCACGTTATTTTTTCGTACGCACACCCCCCTCGTGGGGAGTTAATCTCACCTGCATGGGTCACAACTGCGTGTGGTGCGCTGCGAGATTAACCGAGCCTTTTCGAACGATAATGGCCTTTTATTTTTGCTTTTACTGCTCGGCCAAGGAATTGGCCATCAATTGGCAGGGTTTCGCAGCCAAAAGTTGTTAAAAGGGTTTTTATTACTTTTTCAAACGTAGAATAATTGTTTTCAAAGCTCGAGTTGTTGATCGCGAGCTGTATTGAGCTCGATCGTGCGTTTAACAAATGGTACTTTGCAGCACCTGTTCACCAGTTGTGAGGATCGGCATTAAACTATTAATAAATGTGTTAACGAGCAATGAGCAAAATATTTCATAAGATACTTATCTGTGTTTGCGAATATTTATTTCGTAAGACGGGAGTTTGAAAAAAAATAAAATAAAACAACTCCGTTTTTCACATGGACAATAAGTACTTGATTTAGATGTTGATTTTAAATGACAATTACTCTAAAATAATATAATATCATTATTTTGGATTTGCAACTTCAAGGTAATGGATAGTTGAAGCATTTACCATAGATGTAAAATAAGGCAGCCTTATAGCATCACAAGTAAGTGTTCTTTAGAGGAATATGTACATAGTAGAACATCATTGCCTCTTACTTTCTAACACCGACACTAATGCCTTATACATACTCACTTGACTCAAATATTTTTTCACCGCGTTACCCAACTTACTAACAGGCTAATGTCAACCACGTTATAATTACCAGTAACTTGTCTAAACAAGTGGATGCATTGCACCAGTCATTAGTCCAGGATGCATATACCTTTGCTCTAAGAGGATTCTTTGATTGCTCCACTTGCCAAAACCAGATATCCATTCTCTCCTCCTAATATACGGCCTATCTGCAAGTTGCCTGTGCTCTCTAGTGCAGCAACATAATCACTCTCACTGTTTGACTGTAAAAAGTCTGCTGACACCATTTCGCATACCTGCCTCTTAATAAAGACCCTGAAATGGTTTCACTCGTATCTTGCAGATGGATGCAGCTATTCGATTGTTGGTAAAAATAACACCCTTTCGGATAGGCTTACAGTTATAAACCAGTATCTATCAGCCACATCGATAATGTCCATTCAGGAGTTAGTCAAGTTAGCTCTGACATAGAGCTCGTAGTGCTCTGAGTACGTGACAATGGCTTGATACTCAGCTCAATAAACTTCAAGAGACGATTTTCAATAGTGTCAACTTCAATTCTCGTGTGGATATTTGTATCCTAGGATACATCACCGAGGTAAAAAATGTCCGAGAGACAAGCAAAATACATTTCTGGCTAAATTTCCCACTTTTTTTCGCAGTCTTTAATAGTGTAAGCATGCATTATCTCTTTTGCTTCAGAAGGAATCCGTTGAGCTCCTCATTTATTAGCATTGTACTCAGCAAAATAGGCTGACGGTTAAGAGTTACGTCTTGACGCTTTAAACTGGTTGTTGATGGCCAAACGCCAGGTACAGCACCTGAGCACCTGGCATATTCCATACTGATCTGCAATTTCTCTAATTATGCGACTTCTCGTTACTATCTCCCATCCCCTTTGCCATGCTGATTGGAGACCCTCCATTCAACAGCCACACCTTCTAATGGCCCACATTCTATACTAAAGCTGCGAGACTCTTGTTTCCGATGCAGTCACCTTTCGAGTTTATGAATCTGCTGCATCAAATTGCATACGATTTATCATCAAACTTCTACGTACTCTACTTAGTCCCCAGCATCACTAAACGTCCAAAGCATCGTATACTCCGAGAACTCAGAAAACACCCTATAGCACCGTCACATCGGCTACCCTTAAGCAAAAGGCACCTCCAGCTTGATTCCTAACGCGCTACCTCTTGCAAATCCACCAAACCCGAGGACCCGCAGTATTCTCAATAGCTTCGAGCTGAGGAACCTATTCAGGGGCTGCATAGCCGAGCCTCTCGTGCCTGTACATCCACACGCGCACGTGTAGTACACACACAAACACGTGTATAGTCGTACTCCCCAGTTGGTGCACTCATATAATATAGGTACAGCGTAGCGAGGCAGTTGACTCGGCATCTGCATCTGTCCGTAGTGCAGTTACATACACAAACGCACATACATATTAGGAGAGAGAGAGAGAGAGAGAGACGGGGGGGTTGTAACGCTTGGAACGTTAGTAAATTACGCGTTGACTAGGCCAGTGACAAGAGCGCCGACGCGCTCCCTCACCCACATGTATGTACATCCCCGTCGTTGCTTGTTCCCCTGCGGTCGTGTACCTACGCGTGTTTATGTGCTGCTGGGGAGAGACGTGCACCAGGAGGAGGAGAACGAGGTGGTGGTGAATTATAGGGCCGTCGGGGCTTTATTAAAGATAGAAGAAGAGGCCCACATATACATAGTGTCGTGGACGTAGAGGGAGACTGATGTGGGGTGTATACATTATGTACCGGGGCAGTGCTCGATCGCGCATTAGATTCTGCGGACGACCGGTGCAGGGACTTATATATATATATACTCTGGACGATGTGGCAGTTGGAGTCTGCTGATGATGGTTGGACGCGATGCGAAATCCGTGGATGCGTGGTGGGATGAGGGTTGGGAATGAGAAGCATGCTTGAAGCCGTTGGATTTCATTCGTTCGGTGTTGCAGTTTCATTGCGTTCAATTAAGACAAATTTCTTTTTCATTTTCATTTGTACGAGAGGACAGTATAGGGTACGAAACGAACTGTTTGGAATTTTAAAGGTACCCTATTTTTTTATCACGTCAAACTCGATTGCTGCTTCAGATTAAATGAAGGAAGCTTATAATATACCCTACTGAGGTAACAGGAAAAACAACACTTTTGTAAGATTCTTTACTAAAATATTAAAATATTTAAGGAGTTGTCTAAAACTGCTCTAGTATTTTACTCACCCTGTTCAAGGATGAAAAAAATTCTCTTGAAAAAAATCCATCCTAAAGCGTCCTTTGTCAGCAAAGATGCGTGGAAAATGTTTGGAAAGAACTTTTTAATCATTTTTGTACACTTACTGGTGATGTTATATTTTAGTAACCCCAAAGGTTGACGTAACATTCCTAAAGTCAACTTTGAACCCCATGTTACAACCAATAGGCATAAATACCACTAGAATGTAAATGTATTTTAATGATGAACTCCGTGCACACGCATAGGCCCGATTCTCCTACTCGAAGGCAGTTGAACGTAAACCCCTTGAGAAACATTCCCTCGTTCGCATTCAATACTGCGGAATTTATTTCAAGGAGTCGCAGGGGGGTAAAGGGAAAAAGTCGTGCGCTCGAGTACGAGAAAAAGGAAGCGACTCCTCCCCCTTTTCCCCCGAAGAAAAAGCGAGACAATCCATCCAAGAGAGTATGTACATACATATTTCTCTCCAGCCTTTTCTCCACTTGTTTCCTGTATACACGTACACCCCCAAAGTATCACTGCCAAACAGCGGTAGTTATGTATATCAGCCGTATA
This sequence comes from Copidosoma floridanum, assembly GCF_036245765.1. NCBI lineage: Eukaryota > Metazoa > Arthropoda > Insecta > Hymenoptera > Encyrtidae > Copidosoma > Copidosoma floridanum. The sequence continues at coordinate 1,792,334 of NW_028321902.1, read as the reverse complement.
CATATATCCGCGCAGGGCCGATGCAAATTTATTTCCGCGAATCTCCACCACGGCTTCTTTTTTTTTTTTCCTCCCTCCTCCGGCTCGTAAACTACCGTCTCGTAAAACGATTTGAGATCCCTCGTCTCCTTTTATGCGCGTGTATGTACGTGTATCCGGCTGCGACGAAAACTCCATTTCCGCCATCTTCTGTTTCTTCGGGGGAGGTGGGTTGAATTCTGCTTCGCTTTTCGTGAATCCGATAACGAGCTGAGGAGGCTGTGTAGCTCCGGAAATTTTCCGACAATTCGGATGAATTTTAACGGAAAGGACATTCAATTTTCGAGCGAAGGGTAGTCGGGGGGGGGGTCGACTCAATTACCTATTCCTGCACTCGGGATTTTCGGGCTCCGCTCGGCTATTATCCTCACCTGCTGAGCTCACGAGTTTTCGAGCTGGTCTCATTTTTTTCCGTTTATTGATCACATGCTTTCATCTTTCGTTTGAAAGGATCTTCAGCATCTCCTCAGATTCTAAGGGTGAGTTTTTACTTGTAATGAGTGGACGTTTGTCCACTCAGATTACAGCCAAAGATGGGTTTATCTCGACGCATCTATTACGAAAACTGTCTCAACACGAAATTTCTATGCAAACTCAATCTAAAGAACATATTTATAGACTCCGTTGTATTTAGGATTTTTTTTTTTTTTTGAACTATTTCAACAGCTTTATGCGAAAATTTAATTTTTTTTATTTTGCTAGGATTTTCTCTCTAACTCGAAGCCACGACTTGACCAGTTCAAGCATCCAATTTTTGAGTGCTACTTTATAAAAAAACCCTTTGAAAAAAAATTTTTTAAATACGTCAAGTTTTATTCAACTGTTAATTAAGCGATTCTTTACTTTAAAAGGTCAGTCCCATACACTGTTGTAATTAATTTTTGATTTTTTTGTCAAACAATGTATCTCAAAGTAATAGTAAACTGTTTAATTTATTATCCATAGGGCAAGTATAAATTAAATATTATCATAGTGTGAAGTCAATCATAAGAATTTAGAGGAGGTACTATTGCGAGAGAAAAAAAATTATTAAAATTACTGCACTAGAATGGTAATCTAGTACTGTTTAGTCATGTAGAGACGTTTTAGTATTTGAGCATTACCTTTAACTTTGTGAAAAGTAATTTTTGTCGTTAGCATAGTAATTTTTACTGCTGGTCTAATATTTATTACTATATACAGATTGCCAATTGTAAAAAGTCCCTAGACGATGGAGTAACACCAGATTACTATTCGTAATAGTAGATGGTAAAAAAACAATCTATTGCAATTCCAAGAAAACGCCATACCTATTACAAACCCATAAAACAAAACGAGTTTCAAAACACATTCGATCCATCAATGCCATCCGAGAAATTTTTTACCCTCCATATCTTTAAGGCCACTGTAATTGGTCACCGCACAACTATTTGGTTGCCCAACAAAAGCATAAAAAAACATGCAGCATCGCAAACTCGCGCGCAAAATGTTTATTCAGAGCAACATAAATGTATCATTGAAAAAAAAAAAAAAAAAAAAAACGGGAGAAGTCCACCTCGCGCCCGTTTTACTGTAACTACACTCGTAGCTTTTTTTTCCCCAAGAATTCTTACACACCCTTCATAAGTATATACCCACACGCAATCAAGTAAAGTAAATAATATGTCACTCTCGGCCGAGTCATTAAAGATTCCCGGGAATGTCGGATTTAAGTTTGAAATTGAATACGTGATCGTATTTACTCGCGCGTTCTTGCATACACAGGAGCGTCAAGTGCCCGGGATAGTTTGCGAAACGACCCGATGTTTTGCACTGCAGCATTTACAGCTTCGGCGACCTCGATGCGTCGTATAGAAACATTTCAATGCTATACGTTTGTTGTGCAACGAGGCCGTATATAGGGTGTAAAATTATAATAGCAATGAAAAGGAGGTACATTTTAAATAAAATAATAAAACACTTTATTCATCATCGTGAAATCTTTGTAACAAGTTGGAAAAAAAAAAAAAAAAAAAAAAAAAAGCTTCGAGTAATCTCAAACCCTCTTCCAGCCGTTTAAATCGGGCTCCGGGCCCCGTTGACCGGTGGGCTCGCACCTGGTGCCCCTGATTAGATCATCGACATCCCCGCGGATGAAGCGGAAGTTGAGCTCGTCGATCCTCCTGGAGTTGTTGATGGTCTTCTGGAGCCGGTTGGTGTTGAACCAGAGCTCCTCCTTGCCAAGGGCGTTGACGATGACTTTGATGCCGCTGATGTACTGGAGGGTCTTCTCGTCGCGGGCCAGGACGACGATGTTCTCGGGGGTGAAGGGCCGCTCGATGTTCCAGCAGGCGAGGGCGGTGAACTGGGCCAGCTGGAAGAAGGTGGCGCCGGTGCGGGAGGTCGCCTGGACGCCCGCCTGGCTGATGCGCTTGCCCAGCGACTGGTAGACTATGGGCTCGTAGACGAAGCTGCGCTTCAGGGAGTCAGAGTCGGCGAACTTTTGGTAGAAGCTCGCCAGAGAGTTGAAGTAGAGGTATCTGTGGATCATTTTTTTTTTTTTTAACTGTCTTAGCTCATCTTAGATTACGACGATGGCGCTGTTGTGTAGACTTTTTTTTTTCAGTGTTGATTCGCGTCTCTGTGCACCGAGAGAAAAAAATAGTAATAGTTGTAGAGAAATTCCAGCAAAAATTATCGTTCTGCACAGTTAATCGGATACAAGCTGATAAAAAAAAAGCTTGTTATTTTTTACACTTAAAATCATTGTTTTAACAGTCTAAATTGAAACAGTAAAAATTTCTATGCGGGAAAATATAATGTATTGACCGATCCTTTTACGTTTGACTCTTGGAGCATACTAGTTTTTACGGTTAAAACAATAATTTTAGCTGTAATAAAATAATAACTGTTTCCTTTTTTGCCAGCTTGCATTCGATTTACTGTGCAAAATGGTAATGTTTGCTAAGATTTCTCTATAATTTTTATTATTTATTTCTTTCGGTGTACTTATTGGAACACGAAATTAAACGTACATGTTTATGAAACTGGTCACTTAATGATTTTTATTAATAGTATTATATATCTTTTTAAATTACACTTTTATACAAAAAAAAGCTTAAATATTCATTATCACAAAAGAAATGTTATTTTGTACCATTACAGTTAACACATTTCATTGGAATGCAATGACAATAATAGTACATCATGTGTTATCTGACCCAAGTGATTTAGATAGTTTCAAAATAATGTACAAAAATTGTGGTTCAATGAGACATGTATGGTCAACCATATACATAAAAACTTTTGATAAGAAAAAAAGTATTTTGCCATGTTTACATTGTATTTTGAAATTACGCTAAGAAAAATCAAAAAATCTCCATTCTTTCGACTGAGTAGCAGATTTTAGAAAAAAAAAAAATCGTAATTCGCATCTATTTTGATCTTACAACTTAAGAGAAAATATTTCAACTCGTACCACAATATTCCCTTCGCCACGTTGTTTCCCCTACCATTTACATACCCTATTACACGCAAAAACGTTATTTACACGCATAAGCATTGGTTGGTCGATCGAGTTTCGAAATTGTTTCGCCGCGCGCCAACTTCGCTGACGCTTTCACTGTACACGGTGTGCTATGCGCGGACTCCCCCGCCCCCCTCACCCGCTCCTCCTTTAGATGAGGAACTTCGTATTATGGCTCAACTTTGGGAAACGAGGAGATGCGCCCTGGCGTGACTGTATAAATTCGTTATTAGTTTCGGTATTCCGCTATGCGCGGGGGTCGTGTGTATACCGGCGACGCCTCAATCTCGCATGACGCTATGTAGGGCAAGTATCTCTATTACGGGACCGGCTGCACACAGGAGGTGACCGCAAAAAAAAAAGCCGCTAAGATATTTCCGATCGGCGGTGCGGGCGGTGTTGGTGAATTGTTGGGAACGTTGATGGTGTAACGATTATTTGGCACCTTGAAAAAAAATACAATACTACGTTTTCTTTTACTATTCGTTTTTTCTTACGTATAACAACTACAAGTATTTGATTATAAAAAAAGGAAATCCAACTCAAACAACTAATTAACGAAGAATATATTTACCACGTTGTTTATAATTTTTTTCATTTAGTTTAATCACCGTAATTTTAGAAATTTATTGGATTTGCGGAATTGTTTTGATGGTGAATTCAAAAAAAAACTTTTTTCCTACTTTTAATCTTTGTCGACTTTACGATAAAAATAAAGCTATTACTTTAAATAAGAATGACAACTTTTGATTTTTTTTTCAATCATTTTTGAGTACTCAAAAATAAATTTAAGTAGGACTTATGAAACTTTTTGTACCGTCAGTGGTGTTAGTAGGAAAAAGAAATTGGGAATATAATTTATAAAATCAGTTAAAATTGTGTCAAAAGGAGATTAATATATTTTTTTATGTATATGGTGAAAAAAATATTAATATCAGAATTTTTTAAAAAGTATTATTGTACATCTGCAGCTAATAGTAGCTGATTAAATTACCACTCTTTGAGAAAAAAAAATTTTTTTCTACACTTCAAATGATACGAATCATTCAAAGACCTTATAATTCTGTAAAAAATTTATGCTTTAATGCTTTGGCAACGTAAAATTAAAATGATAATGATAATAAAAGACAAAACTTTCAAGACGAAAGAAAAACGAGATGAAAAACTCAAGCCCCTCACCATAAAAACGGATCAAAAAACAGATCCAAAGATGTGATTGACATGCACATATATTTCAATAAACTAGACTACAAAACACCCTCCAAACTTATACTAAAAAAACAAAAAATTCATTTTTCCATCCTACATCCATATTTCCTTGAACTTCCAACGAGTAAAAACACCTCCCTCTCACGTACACTTCAAACATCACGTATAGGAACCTACACGCACAAACGTTCACTTACGGAAGTGAACGGTATACCACCCATGTACACACGCGCGAATTCCTTTCTTCGTTTTTACCGATAATCTCCCGTGGCCCCGCGATTACGCAACCAAAAATTCATATATACACGCCCCGGTGTATTCATATATGCGCGTGCCACCTATTTTATGAAATTGCGCAACATCGCGCATAACGAAAGGTGTACAGCTCGAAACGGCGAGTCGGCTCTACTTGGCCAGAGGATGTGTCTCCCCTTTAACGAGTAAAAGTTGCGCGACTACTTGAATTTCGTTGCCTCCACCGCAGTACCAACGCGTATACGGTAATTAACGATTATGACAATGTATATTACCTCTTGGCGTAAAATCCTCGGGGTGACAGTGACATACCGAGGGTGCCGTCGTTCACACTGAAGCTTTCCCCGGCGATGGTCAAGGTGCCTGCGTCGGGATCGTCGCCAAAGGCATTTCCCGGCGTGTTGTCGAGCCTCCAGGAGCGGTTCTCCCTCATGCTGTAGACGAGCAGGCCGTGCTTGATCACGTCGGCCACGTAGACGAAGGTGTCGTTGCAGGTGTCGCCGATCTCGACCACGGGGTTCACGTAGGAGGCTCTGCGCGCGACAGTCTGGCTCTCGGGGATCTGGTAGACCAGGATCGGCTTGTCGGTGCTCAGGTCGAACGCGACGATTTTCATCGGGCAGATGGACTGGCCGGTCGCGCTACCCGTGTCCACCATCCACAGGCGGTTGCACTCGTCGATCTTTTTTTTTTTTTTTTAGATGAAAATGTTTTTGTTTTTGTTTCAAATGAGTTGCGAGATTTTTCGGGGTGGTACGTGTTAGGTAAAGAAGTTGTTTTCGAAGCGAAAGTCGATTGGTTTTACACAGACCGGAGTGCATCTCGTGAAAAAATGTGTTTTTTTTTTTCCAACCCAAGAATTTTTGATGGGCTGAACAATTGTAAGGTTAATTTCGTAGGTACAACATTATGGTGCTGGTTTACACAGTATTTAACGAATAAAAAAAAAATAGATCGAAAATGAGTGAGTGAAAGTAATTACCTTACAATCATAGCAACCTTACAATAATATCATGTCAAAACGATGGCAATAAATAATTAACGCAATACTAATTTAACGATCATTATAACTCATTGATGTTTTGAACTTAGTGGAATCAGAATATAGGATACAAAGACAATACCGAATGAAATACAAAATAAAAATAAATAATCTAAGATTCAAACACAATAACTGTTTTATAATTGTTACGAATTTTCAATAATTTATAATCGAGATAAAATGTGTTAAAATGATAAATAATTAATCAAAAATAAAACACACAATTCATAAATATTGTTTTCTTAAGCATAATGCTAATTTATAAATTATTGTCGTTCAATATTTTATTTAATGTTTTAAAATTAAATTGCAAAAATAAAAAACACAGAAAGAACGTAAAAGTTATTTAATATCCATTATTATGTAAAATAATATCGAATGAAAATTATAACCTGCAGATTTACAAAAAAACCAATAGCAAGCCCTTTTAAGAGTTAAACATCGACATCGGAGCAAAAAAAATTGAAAATTACGTAAGAGTATTTGAGGGTAACTCTTGGATTACACAACTGGGAGTGGATATGTAAATGAACGTCAAGATATTTAAAGTTTTTGTGCACGACTTGACGCTCGCTGCCGTTCAGTTAAACCTGACATGCCGGCATTGGATTTTTTGCTCCACATTTTTTTCCCGCATATATATACATACACACATGCATGCGCGCGAGTGTTGCAATGCTCAAACTAGTTTCTGTCACGAGCTATTTGCAAACAAACGCGCCCACCTTTAGTGCAATCACGTGCGCGTTTACAGTTAAAGTGGACGGATTAACGACCATTTGTTGGAATAAAGCCAGATTCGTCGCTTTCGAAACAATTTTTATCCCTCCCTCCGCAATGATTGATAAGTCAATTCACTGCTACCCGTGACCTTTTCGATGATAAGCATGTTATTCCCAACCTCGTATCTAAATCACCGTGAAATGGAATTGAAATTTTATCTCATTTAAAAATGTTGTTCCAAGCCAAAAGTAAGAACGAATTTAAAATTGTACCAAAAGTAATTTACTTTGGAGCAAAATTTCATTTTCACAATCATTAGGATATTATTATTTAAAAAAATCGACTCGCCTAATGAAAAGTATTTCATCATCGCAAAACATTCCAAGAGCACCCAGATCTCCAGTAATAAAAAAATTCGAGTACAAGCTCCTTTACCAACATGAACCGAGCAACAAAAAAAATAAAAGGGTAAACAGCACGCATCGACGGTATAGTTACCAAGACCCTGTAGACCGAGACCAAATTCTCGCAGCCTGGCCTGTGCCACTCCCAATTCGGGTAGGGCGTGAGCAAGGGGCCCCCAGGCCCGTACTGGCTGGTCAGCGTCGACAGGGTAACCGGCACCCCGGACAGCCATTGTGGACTAGTGACAAAGATCCGTCCCCTCCTGTCTATGTCCACGTCCTGTGACAGTGGGTTACCGAGCGTGAAGTTCTTGCCGGTCAGCTGGGCGCTCGGGTACACCCAGTCGAGGTACTTCCACTGGTGGACCACCTCAAGGCCCGGGACGATGACCTGTCGGCTCGGCGGTCCCAGGGGCAGGCCTGCTCTCGGGAAAGTATCCTCGAACACGATCCCATCGTTGCCCAGTTGGGGGCTCTGGTCGCTCCTGACGCTACCGGAGATTCTCGGCACCACGGGGTTCTGGAGCACGGGGCCGGCATAATGGTTCACGCCAGCTACCTTAGGCAGGGGTGGCAGGACATTGACGTAGCGATTGTCAACGTAGCTGTTGAGCACAGGGAGGGGCAGTGGCGAGCTGACCCCGGGTATGGGTGAATATGGGGGCAACAGCGGGGAGTAAGCTGGCAGCGAGGAGCCCACACCACTGGACACCTGCTGGTGCTGGTTGTTGACGTTAACACCGTACCGATTGGCACACTCCTCGCGTGTTATCAACTGGGGGTTGATCTGGGACTGAAGTGGCACTTGAGACAGAGGTATGGAGTTGTCTTCGATCGCGGTCTTCGGAGGATGGTAGCAGACCGTCAGGTCGACCGCGAGGAACAAAGTTGCCAAAAGGACTAGTGATGACCTCATGGTTTCAGCTTGGATTTTTCCACTTTGGTTCCACCACGCAATTTTTTTTTTGGGGTACTTCGAGTCGCTATTTATCGAGATGATTCGATACGATTGTCATTTGATCAAGGATTACAATTACCAACCCCGATACACTGGAAAGTAAACCTTTTAAGATTCGATATGTGAAGTTCAACTTCACGTGCCCCAAACCGACCGATTCTACTACCCGTATGGGAATTAGCGTTTTCCAAACTTATTTATCATATACTATGATTTGTCGAATGAGTTGTTAAATGCGTTGTGGACGTAAAACTAAATGCCCTCGTGCCACTAGTAAAGCCGCGCTCGCTAACGACAGCACCGGCGCACTACGATTGCGAGCGGGCAACACACTGAGGCGCCTGCCAAGTCTTCCGATCGGTTTGAACGAGCTGCGATTTTCCAGCAGCAGTGGTGGCCACTTGCACGTCCCACGGCGAGTGGGAGGCGGTGCTATAGGGAGAAAAGTTACCGGTCGCCAATCTTGTCCTTGCGGGCACTTGCCGTGAAATATTCGCACGCGCCGATCGGTCATTAGTTATGCCTTGTTTGATGCACGCCCTTGGGTGGATGATGTGTTGGGACACAAGTTTTTTTTGTTTGTTTTCAATCTAATCAAGTCATTGATATCTTACTCGGTTTCACGGCGAACCCGTAGTAAACGATACACTATTTCATAATCGTACGATGCTGTGCTCGCAGTGAATTTTTTTCTTCCAGTAATTTGGTGTGAAATAAAGTTGAACCATATCAGTAACAACTTTTTTTGCCTTGCACCTCTTTTGGCAGTAGATATCAATTATCATATTGCGTGTTATATGACTGCGTGCATCGTAACAGATATCAGACTTTCCTTAAAAATGATTAATATGGTAAAACGTTGATACGTCGATTTTCGGTAAACCATTTTTCAATAATCTCAGTTTTGAAGCACTGTTTTTTTGTCTCTCTTCTCCTTTCACCGTCCATTCGATAAAATGTGTGCGAATACCGAAATAAAAACTATAGACCCAACGAGGCCATTGCATCGATTATCAAATCGGTCATATTATACTTACAAGCGCACATTCATTGCAAAAAAAAAAAAAAACTAGCTAACACGAAAAAATCAGAGCGTGAACAGATACTTTCATTCGGTCGCACGCGTTAGTGAACGAGTGAATCATACATAATACCTAAGGCTGTTTTTTAAGTAAACATCGATCATTGCTGATTAGTTCGTGGTTTCTTATGAAAAATTCACAGTTCATTATTGAAGCGCTCAAAAAGGCTGATTCTTATGATGCATAGTAATTAACTTAGTTGGAATCAACTGTGCATTATACATTTGCGCTGTTGTAAATGCAAAACATACATGCAGAATGACATGAAAATCAAATTTAAAGTATAATCGATGCTTTTTGGGGGAAAAAATTGCATAATATGTCGTCGTGGCCTTGGATGAAGTCACTGAACCTGTTCAGCAATATATTACGAAAGTTTAAAGCACACATTAATAAACATTTTATTGTGAGTACCTTTTCAAACAATCAATCGTGTGATGATGAAACTGTACCTATTAAATTCAGTGTATAAGGAGATTGTAACTTAAGTAGAAGTAAATAAAAATCAACGGTAATTTGGTTGAATAATTTACTCTACGAGAAAAATTTGTTAAACATTTTATTTTTGACGAAACTTGGGGAAAAAATTAACATAGTAATTTCTGAAAATAAAAATAAATGTATGACCCCCATGACAAATTTTTTGTAATTTGGAAAAAATATGTAGATTAACAGCGTCAAAAGCAATAAAGATTAATTAAATTGTGATTTTCAACCATGTTAGATAAAGCATTAACACAGTGAAGAAAATTTATTCTATAGGAAAATATATTGACAACACTTTCAAGTAATACAAGTCAGAGTTTTAATATATTCTGGGCAAGAATTGCTAAATAAAAATTTATGTCCGATTTATTTTGAAAAAAAATTTCAACAGCTATTATATGCAGAATTAAGTATTCATAAAGATAACATGACGAAATTTTTTTACATTTTTTGTTATATTATTCCAAATCAATTGTACATAAATTACTGAGCTATAAGTTCTCCAGTCGCTTTCTGAAGTCAATGTGTTAAGTATCAGTTACATACAAACACAGTCAAGAAAAGTTCTTATTTCACTCAGAATTACAGTATTATGACTCTATTGAAGTTGGGAAGCAAAATTCACTGAGTCAGTTGTGTATTACATCAATCACATTTATTATAAGTAAGCCTATTGGCATGAGTTTTCAATGTTGTTTATTCACTTGTTTTATTAAGATGAAAATTTTGTGAGACATCAACACAGTGTATAAAAATCTCAACTCTCACTAAAGTTGTATTATTTATAATATACATATATAAAAACATGCACCTACTCAACCAGAATTAATTTCTTCATAAATATTTCCCTTTGCAAACTGGACTTACATAAATATATGAAATATTTGAGCTAATCTCTCTTATAAATAAGTATCAAGGATACCACTATATATTATTCTTCGATTTCTCTATTCGCAACTATTTGAGTGGAATTCCCACTGATATTTCTCAATAAAGCTCTTCTGACACATGAAGCACTCAAATGTTTTTTCCTCGCTCTCATTGGTTACCATGTGTTTCGTAAAATTGGTTACATTTTGGTTGAAACTTCTCGAAGTTGTTATGTCGCAGGGCATCCCACTAACGTAAGTAAACTTGTAGTTCCTGAGTTTTTTTGAACATGTAGAGTAACTTAAATTACCAATCATGTGATTTCGCTCGTGCTTCCTTAGATTACTGGAGTCAGAAAAACCCCTTTGGCAAACCAAGCAGTTATAAGGTTTTTCGCGCGTATGGATGAGTTCGTGTCTTTTGAGAAAACTGTAATGAACAAAATTTTTCTGACACACCGAGCAGCTGAAAGGCCTCTCACCTGTGTGGGTTTGCTCATGTCTCATGAGAGAATTTTTATAGCCAAAGGCTTGTGGACACTTTGTACAAAGGTAGGGCTTTTCACCGGTGTGAGTGCGCATATGCGATGGAATATTAAATTTTTGGCTAAATTTTTTATAACAAACTGTACACTGAAAGGGCTTTTCGCCTGTATGGACTCGCATGTGCTCCACAAGCTTACACAGGTGAGCGAAAGGTTTTTTGCATACTTTACAATGAAGAAATTGGTCAGTCCTCTTATCATCGAAATTCTGATGTTGCTGCTGCTTGCTATGGTTGTCCATATTCGTGGCTTAGTTTTATTGGAAATTACAAAATAGTTATGATGTGATTTACTTTTTGTGTTTGTCCGATCCTTCGTTGTGGTCGTCGTGATGCCTTTCACAACTAAAAGTAAAGTTGTTCGTTAAAGAATGACAATGATTTTACATTTCCGTTAGTTAAACACAGAATATGGTGTTAGCTGATCACCGAGAACTTGGCATTGAGGACGTTCTTTGCAAAGACTAAAATGACATTGATTTATAAAAGAAGTAATTTTTATTTTGCCAGAAGATAATATTTTAATGATTAGTAATTGTTTTAGCTTTTGTCATACATAATTAAAAACTAACTTGTTTCAAGTTATTTCACCCAAAGGTAAGATTTTTAAATGTAAGCCATAAACATACATTAGCTACCTAAACCTTATGTAACCTTCTGGACAAGTAATAAGATTAAAAAACTGTAAGTACTAAACACTTTATGCTGTAAAGAGCAATTAAGTACACAAGACACCATTTTTCTTCCTAATTTTTTTTTTGCATAAGCTTCGATGATAGGGATTATTTGTTGGAATGAAGAATCTTTCACTATATGATTTTTTGCATCTTAAACAGATTAGTAGTTAATGACTTGTAAAAAATCACACAATTTTTTCACTTTTATCCAAAAATATGCAAAGAGTAGACCAAAACACGTGACATGGCAAATCGCGGCTCCAAGCTTTCGTATTACATGGTTTCTGAATTTTTTCTGAAGTACAATAGGATAGAAATTCGATGTGTATCTATTCAGAGAATGATTTCGTACTAAAGTATTGAAAAATTGATGGTAAAAGAGTCTTTTGTTCAAGTAAGTTTTGAAACTATTTAGCTTTGAAACCAACACACTAATTAAAGAAAAATTTATCCTGGCCCAGTACAACCAACAAACAATACATGTGTGTTTTCTATTGTAATATCCGAACGATTAATTTAAAAAAACTTTGTACAACTAAAATGTATTGTAACTTACACATACAATCAGATTTTCCATTTAAAAAAACTGATTGCCACATGATTGTACCTTTTTTTATTCGTTACGTGATATAAATTTACCTCACAGATTTAACAAATGTCACGTTGGGTGTTTTCAAGTCCCTGCCAAGCGAAATTAGTTATATATCTGGTCTTGATGAGGTTAAGAGGTTTATTCTAACTATATATTCTTATACGTTTACAGTAGGTAGTTAGTACGATGTACACCTTGTGGCACAAACTTTGACAATGAATTTTCGATAGATACGTTTAAAAGATAGAGACGCTTTTCAAGTGCATCACTTTAAATTATAAACAGCAGTCGAAGAAATTTCGGTAATGTCATTATAATTGACGTTTTTTCATGTTTATCGATTCATATTATCAATGGTTAACTTTTTCCAAGTCTAATACTTTACCAGAGGCTAACTGAACAATAGATAAGCAGATTGGGTATATCTATGCAGATATTTACAAAGTTTTTGCCTTGGCGAGTTAGTAATTAATGATGCATTATACTTTAAAAAAAAATCAAATTCTGTTTTTATCAAGTCGTTAACTGAAAAGGTTGAAATGACGTGTAATTCGAAATTGTAACTTTCCTTGAAAACGACCCTCCACAAGTAAACATTTTTCACATGTACAATAATAAACATATTTAATGGTGAAAATCATGGATTAATTGATATTGAAAATGTAAAAAACAAACTACAAAAAAAAATGTACATGATCAAACATTATTAAAAAATTCCGTTTCACATCGTTGAAGTTGTACTTAGCTTTCATAGTTTTATTAGTTTAATTCAAATCTCGATTTTTTTGAAACTTTGTTTTAATTTTTTATTTTAGTGCGTTGACTACTATTCGAGGTATTTTTATTCACTACATATATGTATGTATAAAACTGTGAAAATTTGTTGAAAATTATCATCAAACATAATAATTTAGTTGTATTTTTTCGCATTAAAATCGCAGACACATCACGATGATTGCAATCATCGTATGCTTTTCATACAAGTACTTGATAGTATTTGCTATATGATTCTGCCCTCGTTGTCATTGGTGTTTTGAATAAAATCTGATAGAGAAAAATAGTTGCAGTGACTTTCGTTGGTAGTAAAGTTGTTCAAGTATTTTAAGACCGATACAATAGTTTCTTTAGGATTGGTGTATCTTGGTGTTGAGGAAGACCTAAGTCTTCGGACTGCCTGTCCTTCTACCATCCTGGTGATTGGGCAATTGGATTTCAACAGCTCGAGATTTCAATTTCGCACCAGATCATAGCCACGTTAGACAGCATTTTTTCGTCATTCCAAAAAATGAAAATAAAAATCATCCCAAAACAATCGGTTTGTAGGATACATTTCTCGTTGAAACGCCAACCACTGAGCCAAAGCTTTATGTATGACTGTGGTTACAGAAGCTTCTACTGTGCAGTTCACGAGTTTCGCAGCTACTATTATAATTTATTCATTGTGGTACAGCATATAATTCATTAATTACGCTCGAAAGGGCTAATCTCGATACGCAATAATTTTACTGCACATGAATATTAATAGGGTGAGTAATAAATGTGGTTTTTTTTTGTTTTGGGTTGCGAATATCATTATGTTCTACAGTAGTTGTAATAAATCCAATGGAGTAAATATATTGTGAAATAATAATAATAATAATAATAGTTGTTTACATTAACATTTATTGATAAAACTTACGTAAGAACGACTACGTTAAAATATTGCAAAATGTCCGTGACTCACCTGAAACATACAATAAATTATATAATTAATTATGTTGTATTTGCAAAATTTTACAAGAAACAAAATATTTATTGCTATAACTATTTAAACTAGATAAAAAGCAAGTTGATTCACGAAAGTTTTCAGTTTGTTTCACAGTCGGGTGAAATAATTAAAAAAATTTTAAGATAAATTTTAAAGAATGTCATCCATCAGACCATTTTATTTTTGATGAAATAACCAATGTGTGTTGTATAAGTATTTCAATTTGAATTGACAACAAAGTTATCACAACAGCAGGTACACGTTGGATAATATTCGATAAAAAGAAAAAAAAAAAAAGGCACGGATGGAGAATGCCGAAAAAATCGAAAAATACATCAGGACACAATTAATTGGAGCCAAAAAAGGGGGGACCCAGTCACTAGAATAATTTATTGCTCGATGGGTGAAAAAAATAAAATAAAATCTTCACACAGCAGTTGTAACAGGAAAAAAAAGAGAGAAAAAATATCGAAAGCCAAAATAAAATAAATGCACGAGGGAGAAAAGTGAACAGGTGCAGCAGGCTGTTTGCGTTGGGCAATATTTTCGGTGATTCGGGGCTTGTAAAATCGAAATGCCGTATTACTCCCTTCTCTGTGCAGATTATACGCGATTTATTTGTGTTTTACATGACTTTTCCTCTTTCCGTTTAGTTTTTACTGGCAGTAAAATCTGTGCATCCAACCGGTTTATCGTAATACGACGTGTACACGCTGTGAGTTTTGAAATAAACGTTTTTTCTTGTTTTTTTTTTTCGGACGTGCGTACTCTTTGGATTACTTAAAAGACAGCTGATGACGTATTGTCAAAACAAATTTTTTATCAAAATAAAGTTGCGTTTTTTTCATGTTGTAAATAACAAAATATTAATTTCTTAGCTATCTGACGTTTTTTGATTTCTTACTAAAATTGTGGTATATTTATAAAGGCATCTGAAGGTAATTTCCAGTATAAAAAAATTTTTATGAAAAGACTTTTCTCAAAGAATGTTCTTACAATAAATGACAATATAATAAAGTAATTCTTGTTTAATTTGATATCCAAAAATAGAAAAACGTAGCTTTTAAATACACAGATCAAGTAAGACGGCCAGTCTTACCTTACTCGTCTGTTTCTACTTAACCTTGCGCATAACAGCATTTTGCCGATTAAAATGCAGGCGCTTGTCACAATATTCTTAGTTTATGCTCAAAATCATTGTCGAATCATATCCAGGATGAGATACGTCGAATTGAAAATATTTATGCTAGCCTTTGCAAAATTTTGAAATAGAAATGACACTACTGCAGTAATTCAAAGTCAACTCATAACTCTCTTCTCTGCCAGACTTTCTCATAAAATACCAAAGAAAAACTTTACTTTTACATTCAATCACGTGATCACGTCAATGTTAAAGCAATTCATGTTTACATGAGCGTAACATTGTGACACGAACAAAAAAAAAAAAAAAAATTAAAAAAAAAACAAAATAAAAAGCAAAAAACCCTGCAGCACTTATAGCTCGGCTGATGATGCGTCACGTAATTACAGCCGGGTGCGGCCATCTGTTCATGCAGAAATTGCCCACGTAGGGTTTGGCCGTATCATACCGACGCCCTCGCTCCCACAGCTTGTATTTTCACAAATCGCTTCAGCTTCCCCAACAACATCGGGCTTTTGTATACCCCGCGACATTTTTAGTTTTGCCAGCACGCGTTTTTTCGACCGCCTACGCGCCAGGAATAATTAGTCAGAGGAGGGGTGGTCCGAATATCATTGGCTCGCCTCTGGCTGCGCGTGTTCGTGCACTCGCATTTCTTTTTTTCCTGGCCTCATAACGAATGGCTGTTTTTTTTTTTTTTTTTTTTTTGTTTTTAATGAAATTTTCGTACGTGCATTTGTAAACCTACGCGTCCGCAGCTGCGCGAATGGCTCCCCGGAATAAAAATATACGAATGTGAACGCTCGCTTGGTTTACATTTTTTTACCATCGAGCTGCACTCTTTCGTGTATTTTCACTGGGAAAATGGGTAGAATACACATACACACCGTAAAATTATTATGTGGAAATACACACCGTTGAATTATTTTTCCGCGCGCACAGCACGTTCGGACGCGTACGTGGTAAAAGAAAAAAAAAAAGAGCCTGATTTTCATTAAAGAGACATCGCACAATGCGCCCGTACCTGTACAGAGAAGCGAGGAGGGGGACACCTCCTTCTCACGCTCGCGATCTCAGGATCGATAATTCCCCGCGAAAGAGAAGACACGCGGCGTACACTCTTGGTTTTTGATTTCCGGCGCACGGGTTCCCACAATTATTACATTTATGCATGTAATAATACGCGCACTGATGGAGCCGGTTGTAGCTCTACTCTCTGTACACATATATATATAAACGTAAAGTCTGTATCTTCACATTACGGGTATAATATAGAGAAAAAGTACTGTGGACATTGCCTCTGAAAAAGCTATCCGTGATCTTCGTTTCGACAGATCGGTTTTTGCCATTACCATGGAGGGGACATTGTCGTTGTTGTTGTGTGATGTACCGATTGTGTGTCGGGGAAAGGTTGTTAGAGAAATCAGGGCAAGGTGGTTTGTCATTGATGTGCAGGTGTGCGATGACGGGTTACGCAAGCGAGAGTTTTAATGACACAAGCAATTATAAATAATATTGTGTGTGTGTGTGTTTCAATCTCAAAAGATCGTGCCGTTGTTATTACGTGACGAGGAGCCAGTGATACGACAGAGTAGGTATATATACAGCTGTCCTTTTATAGTCGTTACTCGCAGGTGTGGAGAAAAAAATTGTGTGGGGCTTGGAGATCGTTTTTTCGTGTATTTTTTCGGAGTTGAAATACGCATTCAATATGTAAGCACAGTATTTAAAAAAAATTTTTTTTTTCATGAATGAGAAAACTTAAATTTACTGTCAAAATCTGCGACGGCTTGATAGCAATATTTCATCAGATCTAGGAATCAAAAAATTATATCTTAAATTTTACATTTCTATTGATTTCTGAGTTTGAATAAAATATGATGCTATTTTATAATGTTACTCGTGTAAATGTTAAACATTTTTTATTAATAACCAATAAAATTTTAATTTATTATTGTAATATGGTTACTACCACCGCTTTAATAAGCATTGGAACAGCTCACTGTATTATTCGAGAAATTTACGTTCATATCCATCAACGGAGATAATGATGCCTAATTGTATTATAATCCAGCGGTAACATAAAATCAGATAGGTACTTGTAAAATAATTAGCTGAGGGTTTTAGCCGAGGCAGAAAACTGTCCGTGGCAAATTATTTAATAAACAATTTTAATCTTGTGGGTAATCTAGTCATTCAATGGAAACAATGTGAAAGCTGTACAATGAGGTAGCATCGCTGACAAGCTTTGGTCTGGATAGAGGCGCTTCGGCATTAGTCAAGATGACCTCAGTCAACGTGTTATATTGATTTATGTGTTTTGAACATGATCAGTCACAGGTGATCTCGACCAAGGCCCTCTGGGCTCCCATTCGAAATTTGTCTGCGATAGAAATTGTTGATACAAAATATAAAATATTTATCAAGGATATAAAAGGTGCACGTTACTATACAAAAATTAAAAATTTTTATTAGTTGCAAGAGCACTACTCAATACAACGCTTTTGGTTAGATTAACTTGGTCTAATATTTATTCATCCTATATCTACTTCTATATACAAAGGTAAACTATCACAACATTTGGCAGTCCCCTTATTTTGAAAGCCTTAAGTGAGGTTAGGTTAAAACTTTTATTTATTAGATAAGTATTGTAATTTCATTTCCTCAAACATAACCTAAGGGCTTATAAAACATTTTCTTTACTTGCTTGAGCTTAATTTCAAAGCGACATTTACCCTCACAAAAAAGTATTACTTACACCATCAAAAAGAATTTCTTTAAAGATATGAGGAGACATAACCTTTTTGGAAAGTTGGTATTTTTGAGAATCACTGTGACCACTAGCAATGTCAGCGTCAGAAACTGAATTAAAATATGTCTTGGGCCAAACAAAAAAAAGTCACCGCTAATGGATGACCTGATCTTCCTCAATATATCTGTATGTAAACCTAACCTCCAAATCAACCCCATACTAAACAAAAATATATCCACTTAAAAAATCATTAGACAAAAAGCCGGGTAAAATAAACGAATTCATCATCGCGGAAAAACTACACATCGAGACCCAAGAGCTTCAGAACGCCAGCATCGCACGGACGAGTGGTTCGAAAACATCAACGTCCGCCGAATATCTGCCAAAAGGAGATAGGAAGAACACAGTAGGAAAAAGCACGGAGAGCAAAATTCGCAAGAATCGTCGTCGTCGTCTCGCAAAAGTATTAGGCAGAGAAAAAAAAAAGAAAAAAAGAAATAGAGTAAAGCCGTTCGTTATTCGCTGCCTATATGCCGCGGAAGGGGGGGGGGAAGCTCGCCAACTTCCGAACTGCCATTTCGGCCGGAAAGCCCGTACGCGTGCGTGTACACACATATCGGCACGCGGGCCTTTCCTTCCTTCCTTTCGAAGAAACAGTTCTTCCTAAACTGAGTTTGGTGGAGTATATATACACAGCTCCCGTTGCGTCTACGCGCCAAAGTTCGCTCTCTCCCTCGCCTGTACGTACACCCCATCCAAAGAGTCAATTTTGCAGCTGGAGTTGGGTAATGCGATTTGCGCTGGAATAAATAGTTGGAAAGAGGGCCTTTCTTTCTATGCTCCGCAAACTTGTTTCCCCCGTATAGTGTGTACGTGTGTACTCGCGCCGAGGCTGGATTCTTTTTATTTTTTTGCTCCTCTCCTTTGGGAGGTGGGAAGAATCTCGGGGCCTCCTTTACTTATACGGAAGAAGCCGGGCAAGACGTAGAAACAGAGAAAGGGTAAGGAAGGTTATGCATGATTGATGGCTCTGGAGGTACTTGAGGGCTGATACCTTTGGAGACACGGATGAGAACAATGGCCATTGTTTGGATACTCACTGGTCGAGAATGACGAGAATTTTTTAAATAAAATGTGTATAAATGGGTAGTGGTTTGCATTATCAAGTATAAGAATGAAAGTGATAAGAAACAAGTTTTCATCCAGATAAAAAATAAGGTATAATTAAAGACTCGTTTTTGGATGCCTACATGCTGATGGTGTCAATTATACGTAATTATTTTATCATCTTCTTGTCATGATACAAAAAATCTCAGGATTTCTGTTTAAGATCCGCAAAAAACGGTTTTTGTTAGACTCAACGTCACCTTACATTACTTTCGTCGTAAATCCGAGCGAGTGACAAGGCTGCGTGCATATATACCTACGCATGCCAGTATCTGAAATTATGCAGTGACGGAAAAACCTGCTAATATCCACAGGCTTTACGTAAGACGTCCCAGATCTCGTTCTCTTTCACGATGATAAAAAGAAAAAAGTACACCCACACGTAGTGGCGTACACGTCTTTCTCTAATTCCCTCTCCTTGTCATTTTCTTTCCCTCTAAGCCGGCTCGTCCTTTCTTTTCATTTCCTCTCCAGGCTCTCCTAAGCTGTTTCCTGTTTTATAAAAAAATGTCCATTTCCACGAAAGTAAGTGTCCTTTTTTTATGTTCGCGAAGTTATATTTTTCAATTTTCTTACGATAATAGCAACGTTTCGCCTGAGCGTTTTCAGATACGACGCAACTCCCGAGTTATTATCCCCTTCATACGCCGGAACGGATCCTAATTCCATTTTTATAAAAGCTACGTTATCTTTTCTCATAAGTTTCTTGTATAATCCTCACACTTTATGCCCATGTACACCGTTGGGACTGGTTATACAGTTTCCTCCTCGAAAATCAAAATAAAGTCACCCAAAATCGTCCCCGATAACATATTATACCATCATCATCCCCGCACGACACGCGCGCGTAACGCAAAAACAAACGAGCATTAATACCACTCCCCCAGCTCTAATTCTAATTCACAGAATCTCCTTCCCACGCGCATGTATACATGGGCATATTGGTATGGAGTAAAACGAGGGAGTCGGGGGAGATGGAAGCCCTCTAATCCAGCGAATGAAAACTTACGCTAATTAAACTGTTAATAGGCGTCTCTGTGAGTACATGCGTACACCTGCGTAATGACACACACGCGGGTATACATGTATATATATGTATATGTACACCCATGGTTGTAACGGATGGACGACGACGAGGGCTTACTTAATCCTCCGAGAAAATGAAACGTTCGAGCTTGTCCATACATGTATATGCGTGGATACCGGCACGTGTGTATGTGCGAATGTGCGTGCACGCTTACGTCCGAGTAAACAGCCGGCTTGTAATTGCCGAGCGCGTGCGCCGATGCAAATTGCACTGGAAACTCCCACTACCCCCTCCTGCTTTCTTTCGGCTTTTTTTTCGTCGGAAGTTTAACCTGTCACTGCGCGTCTTTTCTTTTCGAGCGCTTTAATTAAATTTTCGCGAAAAAAATTCGCGCAAGGTTTCTTTGGAACGTATGGAGTTTTTTTTTAATGGTAATTGAAAGGGTTCAATGTAAAGTGCGTAACCGTTTCACGGGATGTGTGTGTGGTGTAATGATAAAATTTTTTTTTATTTCTTTCGTAATTGCCGTGATTATAAAGTTTCCCGTAATTACGCGTGATAATACTCGTGAAAACATCAGTACGTGCACACTAAACGCGAAGAATTTATCATTTTGTAATTGACGTGCCATGAGAACCGTCATATCATTACACGCTTGCGTTCCCTTGTATGTATACGATTTTTCACTCGTCATCTTGTTACGACATCTTGTGTGTGTGTGCGTGGGTGGACTTAATGACTTTATGCCTGACGCGTATACCTAATTATTGTTTACAAAGACATCAATCCTTTTCATCCTCCACGCATGGACAGCAGAAGATTTTTTTTACATTAATTTTTTTGTTCTGATGACAAACATATTATTAACTTTAATTCATTTTAAGAGATAACATTCGTGTCTTTATTGATTCTTCACTTTTTATGAGAATAATTTTAATAATAATTATGTGCAATGTCTCTTAAGCTCAATCCGTACCTGCCTACATCATTGTATTTCCCTGTCTCACTAGTGGTAAGAAATTGTATTTATTTGCATCCATGATTCCAGTATATTTAAGGCCATTGCTTCTATGATGTCTTCGGCCTTTTTTTAGTGCATTTATGTGTCTTCGTATTATACTTATTAGTTTAAAACTCAATTTTAAATTTTATATTATTTTTTACTCTGATTCTTCACCTAATTCATGCTCGTTGTATCTATTTATTTTTAATGATACTTTCTACCTTTGGCAATCCATACTTCCTTTTTTGATTGAAATTCCGATAGTCCCATTCCTTTTTAATTTGAAACATCCAAAACGGTAAAATTCTCGAAACAACATACTGCACTACGTAATCAAAAGTAATCAGTTTTCACATTTTATAAATGCATCAACCACGCGCGTCCGTATCTACTTTTCTCGTCGAGGTGAGCCCACACCAAGTCCCTGACATAAATATTAACCTCACCCTCGAGCCCAAGACACATCCACCTCAGTCTTTCCTTGTTCATACGCGCATTTGTCGTCACTCATTCCCAACACATCCCACTTCCTGAATCCATTACCCCATCGCTCCACCGCGATACAAATGGTCGCACAAAGGGTAAAACCCAAGCCAGACATATTTAAAGCAACCACCGGCGTCACGCACGTAATCCGCCCCGTGTCTACTTGAGAGAAAAATGGTTGCTCACGCGGGACGTCGGCGTCAACGTTGACGTTGCTCGGTTCTTCCCGCCGAGGGATTGCTCGGGCTCCTTTGCCGACTCCCCCGGTGACGCTCGCCGAGTAAGAAGAAATTCCAGAGGCACTTACGATAATTACACGAGCCGCCCGGTTCTCCCGCCACCCACCGCGCACGGCTGGCCTTTGCTTCTTGGTAATGTATACTCTCTGCGTCTGGCTCCTTTGTTGGAGAAAGAGGGTACGTGCTTTTTTTCACGTGGGATAGGTGTTCGCTGTCAAGGAAAATGAAAGGGACTACATAATAATACCCTGGACAAGTGAACTATAAATAAATGGACCATGGGCAGGTTAATGTTCAAAGGTGGTCACAATAAGCTTTGGGGCCTTTTTGAGCTTTGAATGAAACTGTATTGTTTTTTTTTTAAAAACTCTCATGTTTTAAACTGTTTTTCATGTCATTTGTTTGGGGCAGAGTTATCTTCTTCTTTTTTCATGATCATATTACACGGTAAGTGGGCTCGAGGTGTTAAAAGTGATTATTCTGAATATTCTCAATACACTCAGTGTCAGAGAAAAATATCGATTGACTCACGAGCCTAAAATCGCGTTCCCTAGTAATGTTCACAGCTCTACCATCACTGGAATTAACAGTAGAAGTAGAACAAAATTTCCCATATTTATACACTCACCACAAAAGATACACCAAGCAAAATGCAAGAGTGACTACTTTGAATATTAACTCAGTCAGACAGTACACAAAAAGCAGATGAAGAAAAAAAAAGAGAGAGAGATCGATCAATAGTAGAGTATAAGCACTCGGACAGCTAGCATCGCTCAATGAAATTGACGACAATCGAGAGAGGTGGCGGATATTGACATCGGCGCGTAACGATTTTCGATAGGAGGCTCCATTATGCGCACACGCGGAGCAAAGAAAACTCGAGGAAGAGGGACCGGACAATGGCTCGTCATAAAAGCCGCGTGCCATTTTCCATCTTGAAGAGAAGTGAGGAGGAGGAGGAGGAGGATAGAAAAAAAAGGGGGACACGGAAAAGTGGATGGTTGTTGGTGAGGATACGGGGAGACGTTGGTCGGCTGGAACAAATAAAATTTATCGTGACCAGCGGACGCGTTTGTTCATTCATTCGAGGGACAGCGGGTTGATGGGAAAAGCAGGGGGGAAAGGCTTTCGACGGGGAATATTGAAAAGGTCTCGGGTAAATGGATTTCATGACGTCGAAGTGAAATTTAATAGCGTCGGTAGGAGACTTTTGATACTTTTGTATCAGATGCCTTTGATGCGACCAATGTTTTATGCTCGATGATAATGTTCCCCGTCAGTCCCTTATAATCTTCTATTTTTTTTGCTCTTCTGTTTTGAGTTTGTTGCTTCTAAACGTCACACCCACGTATTTATCTCTTACATTAATCCTTTTTTACAATGATAAAATTTCCTAACTACTACGTATAATATCTAAAAGATGTGTGATTCTTCCTCTAAAAAAAAATAAAATGGAAAAATTATTAGACCGTAATCTTCACAGTAACGGGCGTTGATTATGATCCTATAAAAGCTCCATTTTTGTCGTAAGTGTATCAATAAAAAAAAAAAAAAAAAAAAAAAGTTGAGGAGCAAAAGAACAAGTACCTTCGATGTGCTTAGCAATTTACTTGTACGGAAGAAAAAAAAACGGAACTCGGTGGTGACGTATGTACATGTACACGTGTGTGACCTACTGGCCTTTTGACACTTTTTCACAATTGCTTTTTGCTTGAATAATGACGACGACCAATACTCTGCAATGGATGCACAATATTTTAAATGCACACCACATTAAGGACGTGTGAGAAATGTATCACTCTGTGCACGAAAATCGGTCAAGCTTAATTTTCTTTTTTTTTTTTTTTTTCATCGCTGGAGAGGAAAGTAGAAAATCATTGCTTACATTGATTGTGACATTTATGTTCTTGTACTATTTATTATACGTGGGATTCAAGTGAAAATAGTTACTAAACTTCAACACTTTAAAAATTCATTGATATTCACAATAAAACGTTGAACTAATTTCTCTTCATGTCATCAAAACTGAATTCTTAAAATGTACATTATAATTAAAATTACGTACGTGTACTACATACTTTACAATCTTAAGTTGTAACAATATTAAATCTGCAAGTAATAATACTTGTAGTAGAAAAATGTCTCAAATCTTTTAATAATTGATGGAATCATTAGATGTACGACTTATGTTACAGCTACTATTAAGTGTTGGAATCTTCATTCAGCAATTCGACCATTTCTCTTTTTTCTCAAGAGACTACGGAATTCGTATAATCCAATTAAATTTTAAACTCTAAATCTGAAAATCCTTTAAGGATACCTATTTATTTATCACGGACAAAAAGTGCACCAGTTCAATCAAAACAAAAGCAATGATTACATGATTATATAAAAAAAAATTTCATTGTTCACAATTGAATCGCACATTTTCGTCACGAATGAAGATTAAATTGTATTGGAAACCCACTTCCTGGAAATGAACATCTCTTAGGGAAGAACGGGGATGGAAAGAATGGATGCAAGAGGAAGCCATTTGCGCCCGGAGCCCCTAATTAAATCTTCAACAACTCGATTCATCAATACTGCAGGTATATCTGTACGTACAAATATAAAAAAAGGTAGGAAAAAAAAGAAGGGAAATTAACTTCGCACTTATTGTGGCCATCAATTAAAAGTTTGCCAAGTACCAACCCCCTCGAGGTTGAAAAAGGGTCAGTAAAAGACTTCTACGCTTGGAATATGTCATTAGACTAGATTGGATGAGGAACTTTTTTTAATTACACATAGGTTGGACGAAAAGAATCACTCGTATCAAAGCAGTATAGATACAAAAATGATAGAAAACATCCACTAACAAGATTTATAAAAGGAATACAGTAAGGATTCACTACGGGCAAAGAAATATTTTGACGAAAACCTTAGAGGTCCTGTTACTAATGGACCGAAAAATGATGATAACTGCGACGAAGGATTCTTTCTGAGATTTGTTACTCTAAACCTTTCTCTCTTGGTAATAGACATTCATTTGTATCCTAACACATATACTTCCATCTAAATAAAAATAATACTTTTTTTCTCTAATTCCATATAACTTTATACGCAAAGACCAACACATTGTCGTGATCTTTAAGGCAAAAGACTTCAAAAAGCTCATTCTGCGTTACGGTCCACTAGGCGTCTTAGTCGAAATCATCAGCTTTTACCCTCAACTGAACGGCGCACCCTTTTTTTACCCCACTCTTTCGTGCATAAACTTCTCATTAAGCTCGTCCAGAGCGTGGAAATCTTCCTGGATGAAAATCCCAACCGGCTGAGTAAGCCAAGGGAGTCTTTTCCGGGGAACGTATATACACCCTCTGCGTGTATAGAGTAAAGGGAGTCCTGTCGCATTTGAAATCGTCTCGGGGAAACTTTTTTTCATGCGCATAAAACCGAACGACTGGCGCGCTAATAGAGTCTAGCCAGAGGAGAAATGAAACTTCGTTAAGGTGTTATGGTCTTCCTGGGCTGGCTCTACCAAGACGCCGACTCCTTGGAAGGACTTTGGGGATATTAAAATTTTTCTGGATAGATACTTTTTATACTGTTTAGGGGAGTCAGGGAAATACGGGAGGATGCGTGCGAGCGAATCGTGTGAACGGAGATGAACAACAAGAATGGAAATTACTGAGACCTTAATGAGAAAAGTTAGGGGTGAGTATCGTTAATTTGACATAAGGCAGATTAAATAACCTGTCCAGGTATGGATTATTTTAGTTAAGCCGACAAAATTTTGTAGATCTAACTCTCAATAGTAGTCCATCAACTGTTATTTATTTGGAAACACCAAATTAGTTCATATTTCTTTAAACATTACTGAGATGTTTGAGGACGGAGTAGTCGAGTTTGATCCTGTTACAACTTACGAAAAATACCAACTATAGCTATGGGACCAAACTTGACTGTAGGATTTAATGGCCAAATCCATTCCTACATTTTATCTTATCTCGGGGTGCAACTTGGTACCACCCTCTAGGAATATGGGCTCGAACGGATGTCATGTTTTCTAAACAGGGTGTTTCGATCGGACCATGTCTTCGCTAAAAAACTACATTTTGTATTTCCTTAGAACATCAATTGGAACCTACCATAAATTTTATAGTAAAATATGTTAATGTAATTATTATAACTGTTGTCAGCTGTTTAGGGCATAAATATTAAATGTTTCTATTTAGTATGAAGACGATCCTCATTAGCGAAGTATTGTCACAGATGGCATAACCAATTCCTACTTAGAAGACATCATCTTTATCAACGAACAATTGTATTGGTGTATGGTTTATCAATAGATCTTAGCCCAAGATATTTTTACTCTTATGAAAAACCTTTCGACATACCTCAGTATTATAAAATCTACTAGTTTAACCCTATCTATAATTCACAATTGTAAGGCAGAATAATTAAACAGCCAAATAGGTCAAAAGGTGCTTGACCTCTTACATCTGTTTATTAAAAAGTTTCCTATTGTTTTTTTTTTGTGAAATAGTTTACTTACGCAGTGGTTTTCTTATCATAGATACACTAATGAATGTGTTTAAAATAATTTAAGCATATTTTTTCACCATACATTTATGCTTTTGAAATCATACATCACGATTATCTACACTTATTGGGTGTAAGACCTACGTTATTCTCTTCCAATTTGTAGTTTACTAGACACATCAGGTATATTTTTCGCACTCATTAATATTTTCTTGAATATATGTTTTAATAAAAAATTTTATAATTTACACATAGTATTGATTGATCATTAAGTTTTCTCCACTTAGTTGTACGTCTATTTTTGTCCTGCTAAAAAATACTGCCTGTGACGTACTAACCTATACATTACGGCATTAATACCATTGTATATATTTTACATCTTACTGCTTATCTAAACCAAAGATCATTTCATGAAGTTGTTTTTTATTTTTATTTTTTTTTTTTATTAATCATATAACAAATGGCCTTATTCGAAATTCTTCTTCTTTTTCAGATAGGATGATTTGACTTCTCCACTCTTACTATTCATTGTGCAATGTAACAATCAGATCAAAAAAATTATTTTCTAGAATATGCTTCCCCTACCCCAAAAATCAATTACACCCGTTATCAAATAGCTCATAGGGTACATAAAATTACGAAATAGCCCAGTTTGACCCTTGGGAAATATTCCATACCTCATCGAAACACTTACAAGTTTAGATAATACAGATAAATCGCTCGAGATAACGCGTCCGCCCCAAGTGCATACACCGTGCGGAAGAAAACTTAGCCCCCCTACAAAAATACATATTTTAGCCGATATATTCAATTTCGCCCAAGGGAGAGTTCGGCTCGTGGTACTCCTCGCGAGAGTCACGCGTGCCAAGTTTCTCTCTCGCTCGTACGGGTGAAACTTTTGCTCTTACTCCTCGTTTTCTCTTTCCTATCGTCGGTCAAAGCTTTGCTATGAGGAATGACTAGGCGATTCTTATGTTAATGCGGTTTTCTCGTCGGAGCCTGTAGGGAAGTTACTTTTTTTGCTTCTTTACGAGCTCCTCGTGACTCTGGATTCCTTCTACATGCGACCCCTTATTTAATCGCCAATGGATTTGTAGTTTGCGGCGATATCGATACGTTAATGCAAGAGGGATACATTTTGCTGTGGTTAATGTGTTTTATTATTCTGTGTAAAGAAAAAAGACAAACCAACTATTTTTGTATTGAAAATAAATTTTTTTTTCATCAATTTTGTAAGTTGTACAGAAACAGAGCAACTTTAGTTGTTTGATTTAAATTTTTTATATAGTTTTTAATCCAATGTATTCCGCTTTTTTTACCATACAAGTGTAAATAACAGAGGTATCTTAGGGTCTTGATTTAGTTAACATAAATTAAATTAAACCGATATTATGTAGATAGATATAATATTTGTGTAGTAGTTAGATCGGACGAGTTTTGTTACTAGATCATTTTTAATTATTGATATATATCTTGATTAGTTTATTACTTAATTTACATGCTACGAGAAAATTAAGGACTATAACTTGTCTGAGTGAACATAGGTTCTTCGTTCACACATTTTCGTTTTAATAAACATGCTTTTCTGCACCTAGCCTACAAAATACCAATGATCTTTTTAATCCCTAGCCTTTAATATTGACGCATATTTTTATTTTGTATCAAAGTTCATAAACAAAGATTTCGTTCCAGTTATTTCCTACCAACATCTAAAATTTGACTACATCGCAACAGGGTCATTTAAGCCAGTGCGACCTTGACCACACCACAAACGTAGCCAGTTCTATTTGCCGAATAAAAAGGGGCTGGTCACGCGAACCTCAAACTTTTTGAGAGAGAAAGGGGAGTATAAATTTTTATCACAGCCCAGTACACCATTTCAAAAACTGATAGTTCATCATCTCCCAAAACACCCAATCGATGGACCATTTTCCTTTTTTTTCCCAACCATTACACAGCTTCCTGTGCGCGAAAGCAAAAATCAATCACCAGCCAAGCGTCCGTCCAGCTGTCAATTAAACAATCCAAAGTTGAATCCAGCGAAAAAAAAAGCCGCTCGAGCTCGAACGTCCATCTCGATAAAACAGCAAAGCGCCGAAAAAATCATTCCTACGTAACCAGATAACAAACTTTTCCAACCTACATTCCACCGGGCACATCCAATTTCACCAGCATCTCTCGCGAAAGTTTTACACGGAGGTTCACGCGTGACGACGTCGTCCTGTTTCTCTCGCAAATAAAAAAAAAAGCCATCGCGAGAAAATGAGCCAAGTTGCTCGTTGCGTGACAAAGTTTAGGGCCAGCCTAATTAACCCCGTATACACCCTGCCTTCCCCACCCTTTTTTCATCCAGCATCTCGCGCGAGGGAGTCAAAAGTCAGAGCGCGATTTCGGTGACACTTTTTGTCCTCAGCGTCGGTGTCAGCTGTTACTGTTGTTGTTGTTCGAGGCTCGTGCGTGTGTATGATTGGCTTGTTCTGTATACAGGGGTAGAGTGGCTACGTCTTGTAGAATAATCGCAGTTTGCTCTCTTGGGACGGAGTTTTTAATTGCTTCCTCGGCGCGTTCCTTTTCCTGTTTCTAAGTAGCTATGATAGATATGTGTTGCGTCACGTTTTTTAAATTTTTTTTCAGTCTTTTCAGGTCTTTTTCAATACTTTATAACAACAGATGCTTTGATGGATGAGTTTTTTTATGAAATTTGCGTATACATAATTTACTACTTTAAATTTAATTTAATCATTTGGATCAAAATAAATCCATGCGTGTTTTTGTAGCAAAAATCATGTTTTCACATGAAAGTCATTATGAGTTACTAATTCGTTTCAACAGTTTTTCTTAAAAGATTATTCAAATTTTTATTAGCTTAGACTGACCATGTGGCTTTTTTTTTAAAGTGGGAAAATTTAAAAGTATGAGTTTGAGAAATGATGAAAATAGTTTGAATTGAAAGGTAAAAAAATTTTTTTTCGTGAAAGATATTGATTTTATTGCATTTATAAAAATAAATGTTTAATCAAATATCGAGGATGACGCTAATAAGTCCAGAGGTTGATTCCCTGATTGATTTCAAAACTTTGGCTGGTATATTTATGAAATATTGGTTACATCAATTTCAAATAAATTTAAAATACGTTTATTTTAGTTTCTGTGTGAACGTTTTCAATAATTTCATTTCGTTTATAGACATGTATCCATCTTTAGCCAATCTTAGCATGGATAAAACCCTTCATTAGTCAGTTTTTTTTTATGGTACGATTGAAAATTCTTAAGTCTACATAATACATGACGATTCTCGTCCCCATTCCAAATTCCATCGAATGCATCTAAAAGTCAAGCTAAATTTATTTACCAACAGGAGAAAAAACAAGACAAAGAAAACATCCTTGGAGCTTAATTCAATCGTTCAAGCCGTAACTAACAGCTGTCCGGGGGTCGAAACTTTGGAGCGTTTGGCCTATTAGCGAGGAAACGAGCCGTCGCGACTTATTTATACAACTCTCGAGCAAATCCTCTTAAACGTCGCAAGAAGCCGAAGACGGAGCTCCTCCGGAGGTACGCGAGAGAAGAAAGGAAACGACGGTGGAGTGGGGGATAAAGAAAATACAAGAGCAGCGCGTTTATCGATCGGTATTATGATGTTTAGCTCTCGCTCATAAATGGAAAATCTCTTGCGGCCCCTTTTCCTCCTTCTTCTTCTTCTCCTTCGGCCTATTACCTTCAATTCCGTGTTAAGGCTAAAAGTTAGGCGCTCTCACGTGTAGCCCTTTGTAGTCTCTCTCTCTCTCTCTCTTAGCCTTTGTGAGCTTTCACGTACCTTTGAGTTTTCTTTCGGGGTTGTAAAACAAAAGCAAGTCTACTTTCCCGTTTTTCTGTCTCCGTATAATTGTTGGAGTTACTTTAACTTAAATTGGAGTGACGTTTCTGATGACTTGAATGTATATATTTGGTTCAGCTGATGGGGGAGTTGAATTCGATACGACTTTTGTACTATCGACTATGAAGATATGGAAATTCTCAAAATTCTTGTTGCGTGTGTGTTTAATAAAAATCATTGTAATGGATATTCTTGAAAATGAAACACAGAAATAACGCTCAGCACTAGCGTTTTAAAATTTTTTTGAGGTTATGTCCTGTGAATGTGGATTACACACCACAGATTTATAACTATTTTATAAAATGTAAAGCACTACTTTTATTTCACATATCACTGAGACATAAATAAATTTACATCAAGTTTTTTTGAGACATTTTACATACTATGTTGTAAAACAGTCTTATACATATTGAAGAGAGAAATAATTTTCTTAAATGTCATTATCACTATGTCAAAAGAAATATCGCAGTAACACTTTTCAACAAATGCATGATTTTTTTTGTGGTCTTATTAATTCATGATTACATTGATTCCATGCAATTTCATACACTATTTTCTGAGATCTTACCTTATGTGTATTATTAAATAATGTTAAGGTAGTTAGTCCATAAATCGACTTACTACAAATTTTCTTCAAACCTTGGGGATTGCTTCGTTATACCGCTACACATCATTCGTTAAAATTTCGAAAATATTGCCTGTGCCGTTTTTGAGATACAAAGCTTCAAAGATGGACTCTTTACCATTGGAAGTAAAAACTAACCCCGTGAAAAACAGACATTAAAATCAAATGTAAAAAAACCACTCAACAGATTTTCTCAAAAAACGAATGTGCTATTACGGATACTTTTAGTTATAACATATTAAATTTTAAGATTATTTAGTCGAGCCGTCTTTTAAATATTTGAATTTTTGTGTGTCTTGCAATGTTTTCAGTATATCTATGTAGTGTGAAAATTTTCCTAACCTTTTTGAACTTTATCAGAATTTTTAAATATTTCTCGAGATCTATGTGATTTATAAGTTTTTTATGCTGTTTCGATGAGAAATTATGTAAATTATCAATAATTTATGTAGCAAATTACTCAATAAACGTTAATTTGAACAGGTATACATATATACATTCGCATCAATTACCTTAATAATTTAAGCTGATTCCGATTAGATGTTGCCAAGGAAGTCCTAATAACTATTTGAGCTACATAGCCCAAAATATCCTCTAGATAAAAACTGTAAAATCAATACATCAACTCTATATGTCTTAGTTATTGTTCAAAACATAACCTACAATATCCACAAATATACAGAGAAATTAAGACTATCTTCTAAAAAACGGGATGGGAACAAGCGAAAACTCATTCTTTGAATTAGACCTGAGTGTAATGTCCAACTTAAAGCTTAGCGGAAATAAAACGAAGGACGAAGGCGATAGAAGACGAAAGTTCCGGGGTCGTTTTCCTTAAAAGCCGAGCCTAAGCACCGGCAATCAATCTCGATTTAATGAACTCTTAATTATTTTGAAGACACGCCGAGCGATCCATTGTAGGGGGCCAGGATTCGAGAGAGGTGGAACGAGAAAAAGGAAAGTGGCCATATAATGAGGGCGTAAAGTGTGCGCGAAAACCCAGGCTCGAGAGTTGTCGCAGTGCTATTAGATAAATACGGCAGGCGGGAGTGCAAGGGAGGAAAATAAAAGAGGAAAGTGGACTGCTTCATGGGGATGAAGATTTACCGAGCCAGGGGCTTTTATGAAACATTTCTTTTTAGCTTTTGGAGGACTATTTAGAGAGCACTTTCAATTTTTCAAAACATTTTTTATATTTTAGGTTATGATTCCAACGGATTATTGGATGGTACATTTGACATGAATTCGAAAAATTTCAAGCCATTTCGTTCTGCTATTCTTGAAACATTGGAGATCAGAGGGTATTAGTCGAGAGTCGAGGTACAAGATTTCGGAGGAACTCGGAAATTTTTTCCGTCATGTATTGGGGATTGAAAGGTTTCGAGGGAGATGGGAGGGGGAAGTACGTGACCTCGTTTTGGAGTGACTGACGATTTTTAGCACAAGAGCTTGTGCTCGATCGATGAGATTCTGTCAATGCTTTTAAAATAAAAATGTTGCCATTAAGTCTTTTCATGAATTTTTTGAAATGTGTATAGTACTTGAAATCATAATGTTTCAAGAAGAAAGTGTGAAAGAATGTTGGTAGGAATTGTTGGGGAAATATTACTTTTAAGTAAAATTTAAGGGTGAAACAATTGCAGAACTATAAGAACAATTACAATTTTTTACAAAAAATCAGACAGTCCGCATTAATTCGCTTATTCAAAGTAATACCATCTTTTCCACAACAAAGTATCACTGAAATCAGTTTGAAAATACTGTTTTTTCGTTCAGAATACAGACCTCTTTTCAAAAAATCTCAAACTATCTATAGAATAAGAAAATACGGTATTAGTATATAAATGTCTATTATAATTGTTACAACGGAAAAAAAGTTCACCAAAATTAAAAAAGAAAAAAACTGATCTAGGTACAATATCTGAATCAGATAAAAATGACGCCATCGAGAAAAAATCATGCATGCATTTCTATTCTATTTTTAAACCATATTGATAAGCTTTTAAAGAGTACTAAAAATTAGTAAAAAAAATTTGGTAATCAAGCATTGTACTGAGAAATTAACAACAACACAGATTCACCTTGAAAAGCACAAAAGTATCGTACTCTTCTCTCATTAATTCATTTTACTCAGCTAAGAACACTAAATTAATTACTTGATTGAAGAGCTAATTAAAAGCACATACAAAAACAAAAAAGTTAATTGGGAATTAAACTTTTTTTTGCAGCTCTTTCTTCCAGACCTTTGAGAGGAAGAAGAAGAAGAAGAAAAAAAAAGATAGCTCATGCACTTTAAACTTAGCGGAGGAGAAAGTGCATCTTGAAAAAAAGAGAAGAGAGTCGAAAAGAAAGAAAAAAAAAAACAAAAACGGAAGGTGTGGTGGGAGAAGAGGAGCAGGCTAGTGAAACTTCATCCCTTCTTTGTTTTTTTCCACCCATGGAGAGAGTTCAAAAGTTTAATCTATATAAGTAGGTACAAAGACAGAGGGCAACATTACCGTTTCCATAAATGATTGAGGCTTCCGAAAAATCCCTTCTAAGAGCAATGCATTAACGGTGTTAAAAATTACTTGGAACTGGGATTTCAAACAACAACACGACCTTTGGTGTTTTATTATTGAACGGAAGCAAAAAAAAAAAAGTTATTTGGTTGAAAAAAAAGTTCGGTTGTTTGCATGTTGGGCACACAGTTGCCGTGTATTGATTCATGTTTATCAAGCTGGTATTTTTAGAATAGCTCTTTTCCATTCATTAAAAAACTTTTTAATTTGTTTCTCTAATAAACAGTTCGACATAACCTAAAAATTGTGGTTTGCAACCAAATACCAATGTTTTTTTAACTTTAACGTTAAAAAGAAGTATTAGTAAATATTTCAATTTTACTGCAAACACGCAAAAACCTACAAAAAAAAAAAAAAAAAAAAAAAAAAAAGATGCGAAAAAAGCCAAAGAAATCCGGTACATCCTTAAACTCTTCTCGGCAAGTGAGCGAGCGAAGTCTTCAAAGTCAACAGAGCATTACAGGCTCTAGAAGCAGCTGGAAAACAAAGGAGGCAAAAGGAGGCTATAGCGTGGGGGTCTGGAGAAGAAGTAAAAAAAAAAGTCAGAAAAGCTCGAGCGCAGGAGAGGCTGGGGTAAAAAGCTGCGGAGCTCCCGAAGGATGCGATATAGATAGCTTGCAAGCATTATACCATCGGACGTAAATGTGTATATGCTGAGGAGGAGAGAAAGAGGCGAGGGAGGAAAAGAGAATGGCACAAAGACGATTTGCAGTGCCTCTCCTCACGTCCATCCCTTGCCCGTTCTTATACGAGGACGTGAAATTTGATACCAAGTCTTATCTTTCATGTTTATTAAATGCGTGTGAAAATAGTTTCACTAGAAATAAATGTCTAGATGTATCACCAGTATCATAAAAACTTGAAAATCTAAATAGACCAAATAGTTTAATTAGTGCAAAAAGTTATGCTAGAAATAATAAAAAATATTTCTGTGACAGTTTAAAATGAGACGAGGCAAATTATAATCTCAGAAGCTACATATATTCCAGATACTGCAAAAAATGTCGCCTCAAACGTACCAAAGAGTGAGTGTCATCTATCAATAAATCCAACTGCAATAAATACAGTTAAAAATAGTTCAATAATCAAGTAGTTGGAAAAACTATTTATTTAATTCCATGACAAGTAAACATGCATGCATAAACTGAACATCAGTAATAGCAATAATTTCTCTTTTAATCGGTCAAACAATAAACTTGGACACCCGTTGTAGTAAGACTAACTAAATTTTGTTTTTCGCGTATGTCAGAACAAAGTTCTTTTTTTGTATGATAAAATAAAAAATTTCAGAAGTAGAGAGAACATGCAGTACTTCCCCGTCGCAATGAGCTCAGAAGCGTGAGCATAGATAGCCGTTTCAACTTTGGACAACAACTGCCCAACACCCCCGAAAGCAAAAGGAGCTTTCCGAAACACTTTGCATCCACGTACCATCGGAAACAATCAAACCGGGGGGGGGGGGTGGAAGAGGGTGCGCGGAGGAGGGGGATAATACAAGACCAATCGCAACGAACAACCGGCAACGGTCCACGGAGATATATATAGATAGAGCAAACTTGCAGGGCTACTATACACGTATGACTGGTACATGCAAAGTTTCCACCAGCGGCAGCAGCAACGTGGTGATCTCGATCGGGCCGGTAGTTTGCAGAGTTAGCGTTTCGCGCGCGTCGGACAAGAACACAGGTACTCCTCCTCCTCCTCCTTCTGCTCCGTACGAACGTTTCCTCATCCACGGCCACCTCTAATTGAAGAGAAGTGTTCGCTGGTCCTTGCCTATCTCGCTCTTGAGAGGCCGAGATGATATCTTGTATTTCACTGGCAAAAGGGGAGCTCCGGGGCTGCTCGAGTCCTTCTATTGTCCGGATCTTGTAATCCCTTTTGCCCGTGGCTGTAGCAGGAGAAACAACTCGAATTCGGGAAATAGGATATACGTACATGTATCGTCTAATCTGGGGGTACTTATTTGGACGTTTGAGAGAAATTTATTGTCATTAGAGATAAAGTGGAACTTTTCAGATTCACAGGAGCTTCCGTGTTATAATGCGCGAGATCAGCTTGTTTAGGCTAGTTTCTCTTGCTCGGATGAGAAAAAGAAAGGATTTAAAGTTTGTTTTTATTCGCGTCTCGGAGCAAAAAGCTTTTTCTCGTTTATACGAGCGTAAGTGACATTTCGAATGGCAGATAAAACGGAGGATGCGAAAGGCATCTTTCTTTGTATTGTCTAATGTCTTTCTTTGAATGTCTTGTAAAATCTTATTCCCGCCCTTTGGAGAGAAAACGGGGCAACGAGATCGGGAAGGAAACAGTGGCTGCTGAGAGAGAAGACTCAAACTGAAGAATAGAGAAGAGAGGAAAATGGCCAACGAGAAGATAAATATGGTGAGATGGACCGTAAAAGCGTGAAACAAAGAACAAAGAGAGATACATTGAGTGCAAAGAAACATGTGAAAATTTCTTAATTATTTGCAGGTATACGTACACGGATAAAAAAATAGTACTGCAAAAGTGAAAGGACTTTGGATTAAAAGCTTTTGACTGTAATATTCATTATGGATGCTCGTCCATGCCTTTGACATTAAAAAATGACAATTGATAGATTAGATTAGATTAGATTAGATTAGACTTTATTTAGGCTTTGTAGCTGTGCCATATCTGGCACTCAAATAATAATACAGTGAATAAACGTAAAATAAATTTAAAAAATACGTAGTAATTTAAATTATGTAATAAGCAGTAATGGTAAGCATAATTGCAAAACAAAAATACAGATAGATGCATTTCTATAAATAGTTTTTTATCCAATACTTATTTTTTAATTATTATTTATGACAGTGTTTTTGAAAGAACAACTTCTCTTTTCAAGAGCTTGTGTTAAAATTACAATTGAGTAATGGCCTAACCTGAAACATCGAAGAAAAGTTGATAGCAACTCACAAACAACATAATTGTTTGACGCATGAATTGAACGACAAAAGAAACGGCCAAATTAACAACGTATTTCGATACTGATTGCAAAAATTTGTATTTGATAATTCTCGAAAAAAAATGGAAAAAAACAAAATGAGACTCAACGTCAACTTGAAGGCCGTAAATAAATTGAGCCGGTGGTACGTATATGCACGTGAGCGTGTAGCCGATTTCACGCTTGTCGGAAGAGCTCTCGTCGTTGGCTGCTGCTACTGCCGATAACGTAATTATCCAGATGCTGAGTCTGATATCGATTGACGGCTTAATCGATGGGTCGGAGTCAGATGCGGGAAATGACAAGAGGCGCGTGGGCTTCCCTCGAGAAACTTTCGCTTATTATCTTTGAGGGACGGAAGTTGGATGACGCTGAGGTTATGCAATTTGTGGTCCGATGAATTTTTTATTTTTCCATCATTTGTGAGCTACTAATGTTTCTAAATCGTTGGATCTTGAATTTTTAGCTTCATTACAATTAAGAAAAGAATTTAAACAGTACTCTTCTACAAACTGCAATATCGTACGTTTGATTCAATAATAACCCTAAGACTGTAGAACATAAAAGTGGTCATCAATAATTCGTCCGCAAACTCTATCCCTTTATACAAACTTTGCTCTTATTTCACTGTAAATCCAAGTATGTTACAGAACATGTTTAACGTGTGTCGTTAAAAATTTTGTTTTTTATAAAACATACATCGTGGAGGCGTGAATAATAACTTAAAAAATAACCAAATCTATGGTGCATATAGAGGTTAACCAGTTTCATCAAGATAAAAACATTTGGATGAGAAAAATAAATGTAGAAAGGCTGTAGTGTGTAAAAACTGTGACAGTAATGTTTTACTTCCTACAGCCTTCTTTAAGTCAATCGTAGATGAAAAAATAGTTTAGTTAATAAATTAGGTGAAATTGTTTACGAAGCATTGATTTGGTTTTCCTTAAAACGATTATCAAGAATCAAGACTACTATAATGCATTTCATAAAAAACAAATTTCGATTACACGCTTTAAACCCAACACCCTTTAACACACTTAGATTTTACAGTGTTGGAACTTAAATCAGAAAAGTAAAAACGATCCATTATTATAACACATGATTGTTGTTAAATTTTGCATGAATATCATCTTAGGACTCAACTCCATTCTAGTGAGGGGAACAGCAATAGTCCTAAAATTTAAACGCTCCGCAGGTATATATGGGACTCTCTATAAAAGTAAATCCTCGATAAAGCTCGTGTCAAAATAGTCCGCGTATAAAACGAACGAGCCAACTTGCGAATGATTTCAATCAAAGTTCTTTATTTGCAAGGGAGATACGAGGCTCTAAAGAGACCCAAGCCCCATCAAATCCTTTATTTCATAGGGCAGCTTGTGGAGAGAAACGTCGCAGCGACGAATAGATGGACGGACGGACAGCTCGGGAGCCCAGGGAAGTACGGAGCTAAGGGAGAGGCTTTAAGCAGATTACCCTAATAAATCCCCGGTCGTTGTGTCTCGAAACTGACGTCAGGGAGTGACGATCGGGTTTTCCTGTGGCGTTATCTTTGGCGACGGGAACGTGCGGTCTTCCGGTCGGCAAGGAAGCAATGTCTTTGGTGCGATTTTTGAGTTGACGTACTTCTGCAAGGTGCCTTTGCGAGGGACTGCAAATTACCGAGTTGACTGATTGGAGGTGATTACGGTAATTGACGGTATGTATTTTTTATGTATTATGTTTGATTTACATGTTTTTACACCGAGGAAAGTTACTTTGCAAACGTGTCCGATAGCATCTGCAAATAAGTGTTAACACTATCAATCTTTTTAATACATTTGTGGAAAGATAAGAATTTCTTCCTCAATTACGACGCTTTGAAGACAGGTAAGAAATTAAAAAAATTTTTGCTAAAAATCTGTTGAAAACTTTTTTTATGGTGGGAAAAATCAAAATATGTGCATGAGAAAGTAAAATTTGTGTACGAGCATGAATTAAAAAAAACTAACTAATTATGTACTAACTTAAAAAAAATTATACACACATTTGCACATTATAAAAAAGGTCTCAGAATCATGCAAGCCATAGGATCTTAACTATGATAAGGTTTAAGTAGCTTCGAAACTAGCAGGGTTCAAATTGTCATTTTACTTTCACTTTCTGATTTTCTATTCATTAATGGTTATTGGCATAATCATCGTAAGCTTTTTGCAAACTAATTTAAAAAGTTTTTTTTTTTTTTATTAAATAGTGTGTTACGTGATCAATTACTAATTACATTAAAAATAGTCAGATAACATCAAAGTTCGGAGGAAAAAAAAGTTTTTTAAAGTACTTTTTAAAAATTATGTAAAAACAGTATAAAAATCGCTTAAAATATCATCGTAGATAAAATTTTTATCCATATTGTAAGTATGGTGACTAATTCTTAAATAACTGTATGGTAGAGCTGGACAAATTTGGACTTTATTATATTTTATAATGTTTTATTATTATTCTTTAATTCGTCTTCAACCAATCGTCTTTCACAAGATCACTTCCTTTTTCACCAATCATTAAAGTTGGTGCATACGTATTTCCTCTGGGAGTAAAGGGTAAAATAGATGCGTCAATAACACGCAAGCCAGATATCCCATGTACGCGTAATCTTGAATCCACCACGGAAGTTGGATCACTTTTCGGACCCATTGGACAAGTACCTACGGGATGGTAATCCGTACCTGCAAAATTCTTAGCGAAGCACTTGTAGAATTCATCCGAGTCTTGGTCAAATTTTTCACAACCTGGAGCTGGAATCGGTATGCGCTTGTATCCTGCTTTTTTAAAAACTGACGTCTCTAGTACTTTATTTGCTATTCGTACTCCTTCGACGAGGGTTTGAAGATCACGTGGATCTTTCAAATAATTTATGTAAATCAATGGATGACTCCAAATAGGATCAGTTTTGTTTAACTTTAACGAGCCACTGCTTTTGGGAGACATTAGATGAGTTCCGATTAAAAATCTGTTGTAGTATGGCGAGAAATTACTCAATCTGAAATCAGATTTTGCATCTAAATACTTGATGAACAATGTCTGAATGTCTGGAACTTTGTTTTCACTTTCTAATGACGTTCTAAGGAACAATTGGGGATCAAATATCCCTGACTCTGACATTACCCCTTCGTGAGTACTAAGCCAGTAGCTCATATCATTTTGAACTAAATTATACGTCAATGTCTCAGTAAAATTACTGGGAAATTCAACCAAGACTGGGCTAATAGAGGTATGATCTTGAAGAAATGATCCTACAGGTAGTTCCTTTGTTATCTTGATACCAGCTTCTTTTAGCTCTGCCGCTGGACCTATCCCAGAGAGCATCAGCAACTTTGGCGATTCTATGGTACCACTCGAAACTATTACTTCCTTCGAAGCAAAAGTTCTTTGTATCCTTCGAGAATTTCCAGTCACATACTCTACACCAATGGCTCTATTTTTACGTTCATCGATTATTATTTTAGTAACTTGTGTCTTCAGCTTAATAACCAAGTTAGATCTTCTTCCGCGGATAGGTCTGATGAAAGCACCATTAGCACTTTGACGAGCTCCATTTATGCGAGTAAATTGGACTCTCGACAACCCAAGCTGTTCGCCTGAATTATAGTCTGTTTCTGCGTAACCAACTTCTTTAAGAGCTTCGAAAATTGTGTCACTAACATTATTCTTGGGCACTCCCTGAACTGTTTGATATCCACCAGTTGAATGAGCATCCGGATATTTTTCTAAAATCTAGAGTAAAAGATTTTAGAATTTTTCTGAGAAATTTAAATCGTGGTTGTAACGGACATTTAATATTTTTGCTTACTTCAGGATACCTGAGATTCTCTGATTTTTTGAAATAAGGTAAAACGTCCTTCCATCCCCAGCCTGCATTTCCACGACTTGCAAGCGTATCATAGTCAAACTTATTTCCTCGAATGTACATCATTCCATTAATGACACTCGACCCTCCTAAAGCTTTTCCACGTGGGAGATAACACCTTTTATTTTTGCTAGCGTTACATGCGTGATCCTCTGGTTGAGTATAGTAATTATAGTCAACGCTACTTTGGCTCACGAATTGTACCGCCGCTGGCATCTCTGCTAATATTGGTTCTTCATCACCTGCCTCAAGCACTAAAATCTGGACCAGTTTAAGTTATCATATAATTACATTTTCACAACAATAATTTGCGTTGTCCAATTACCTTCCAATTTTTAATTTCGCTGAGACGATTTGCGATAACACAACCAGCAGCTCCACCACCAACGATGATAAAATCGTACTTTGATATGGTCTTTTCATTGTTATTCACAAATTGACTGTCAAATGAATAACCAAGATAATTGGTTAGAAATGCTATGAACTGCAACGCTGGCAAACTACATGAGTTTGGCGAGCATACGACTTCATTTTGAGCGATGGACCATGCCATGATTGCGAATGACTTGCTACTGATGAATTTCGCTCATTATTGCTGAAAGCACTTTTCTTTCAAGTACGCAGCATTCATTATGAAAATATCATCATTAACAAACAAAATTTTCGATGACTCATATTTCGTTTGAGTTGAATGACGGAAAGACGTGGTGTAATGCAATCTCATGTTGACTTTTTGTTGGTAATCGAATACTCACAATTTTTTGTTATTTCCATTTGTGTGATAAAATAAAGTCTTGTAGCTTAACTTAATTTACTGCTTTTTACATCTTCATCGATAAGGATTTTTATTGATGCATGTGATCAAATTAATATTCTTGCAGAAATTGATAGAATTTGTACATGTATGGCATGAAAGATAAAGATTCCAGTTGTAAGTGGATCGTTTTATTTCGATTTTCAAAAAAAAAAAACCAATATAAAAATCTTAACCGAAATTTCGTTAAAAAATAATTTATTGAAGTACTGGGTTCTTAGAAATCATGTTATTCAATAAAATTGGTCTTTCAAAAGTGAAAAATGTCTATCTTTAAAAAAATTACAATATGTGTCACATCTCAGAAACAGCATTTGTAATATTCTTTTGAACGTAAAAAAAAGGCAAATATTTCAAAGTTAAAATGAAAGCTTTCAGCAAAAAATTCGATTTTTCTAATACATAATGCAACCGTAACCAAACGTGGGCTTTTTAACATTCTTTACGTCTGCAGTACAGGACAGTTCAGTACTATATAGCGAATAATATACTATTGAACATTTTGTGAAAAGTAAAACAAAAAATTTCTTGACAAGACTATAAAAAATATCGTGTTCCAGATACATGAAGATGTACTACGTTTCGAATCGTTTGGAGTTATGAGTTCATATTTTAGAAAAATTAGTTGTTTTATTGAATAGCTGAGGGGAAAAAACAGAGCAATTATTATTGATTCTTACAATATTAGAGATTGACTTCCACAGTGTGAAAAGGGGCAAAGCCCCAGTAATACCCATGTATATACAAAAATGTTCTTCAAAGAATTGGTGATTACTTATAACATATTGTAAAAATTAAGCATTTGTACAATTTATTGTGAGCTAATTCATCGCTATAAAAATTTAGAACTATTCCTTGAAATGTGTATTCATCAATCGAATTTCAATACCTGCGATTCATGAACTAACAAAAATCGTGTTTTAACCGCATTAAATTACCTGAAAAATGATATAAAAACAAAGTTTAATAGCAAGCCAACAGTCAAAGACGAGCATGTACATAGAGCGAGAGTTAAAGCTTCCGTTTCTTGGATAAAGAACGAGCAGAAACGAGCACGACGAGGGGGAGGCTCTCGCTCGCTTACAAAATCGATATTTAAGACTGTCTGCCAGCCGTGAAAATTTAATAACCCTCCCGAGACGTCTGTAGGCTCCACAGCAACGGCACAGCCTCCGAACTCTCTTTGCCCTATTGGATTAAGGGAGGAGAGGAGGGCCCACGTACAGTCGAGAGTACACGTGTGAAAAAGCTCCCCATCCTCCGGCCGATATTAAATCTCGTCGGTCCGCACGCGAGGCGGAGAATAATTAAAAGCTCCCCGAGACTTTGGCGCTGTATGAAAGGCGCAGCTCATTTCGGCCTATACCAGTGTTCCCTCCTCCCAGACCCTTCGTTTGCCCTTTTTCCCGAGTTTTTTCTTTTTCCTCGTTCTACTATCACGCAGCTTTCGTCTTTTCGACGATCGGTCGACTGGCTGTCGGAAAATTTAAAAGAAAGGCCGAAAAAGAGTACGAATCACCTTTTTCAAAGAGACACGTAAAGCACGTTTTTTTTATTATTAATTGGTGAAGGCTCTCGAAGATGTACCCCATCTAAATGAAATTAAATTTTTTGAACCATGTCTCAATCATTTCTGTGTTTTGATCCACATAGGTGTAAGTTTCGTGTTGTTAATCAGAGGTAAAGCTTACCAGACACGTGACAGGGTTGGGCTCAAAATCAAAGACGTTCAAACAAAGTGGGGCTGAGCCCACCGTACAGTGCCCCTCAAACCTCGGGAGAGCAGTGTTCTCGAACGAGACGTGTTGGACAGCCAAAGCAGCGACAGCAGTTACATCGCGAAATCCCATTTCGCGCAATTAAGTCGAGAGCCGCCGAGGGAGACTGGAAGGCCCGGAGATATTAATATTCGTGGATGTATACATACGAGACGCGGAATAATTCAAGGGCCGACCGACGTTGCACCGCGAAGGAGTTTCCCAGGTAGGGGCGAGGGTTTTCAAAAGGGGAAACGAGAATTCAATTAGTTCGTATTTATAAGCGCGCCTCGCGACGATTTATCTTTGCTTTACACCAGCACACCTGGAGCGGCTCATCTCAACCACTATCTGTATACCATCTCTTAGGTTTATCTTTGGAAGGTTGTGTTTTTCTTCTGGGTTTTTTTTTTTCCTTTCTGTGAAAAGTTTTCGTTTAACTTGGCTGTCCAAGGGTGAGAAGAAGCTGGTGGGTTTATTTGTAGCCCTCGTCCGTCGTCGGAGGTGTTGGTTTGCCGAAATGTCGAATAGAACGTGACAAGTATGTTTTTGTCGAATCGGGTGCGACTGGCTGTACGTTTTTTTTCTCTCGTAACCGGATGCTCTTTGATGTTCCGATTCTGTTTCACGAGGTCACAAGATTAAAGTGTAAATCG
This sequence comes from Copidosoma floridanum, assembly GCF_036245765.1. Classification (NCBI taxonomy): domain Eukaryota; kingdom Metazoa; phylum Arthropoda; class Insecta; order Hymenoptera; family Encyrtidae; genus Copidosoma; species Copidosoma floridanum. The sequence goes on along the minus strand of NW_028321902.1, from coordinate 1,748,752 downwards.
ACGTGTAATTGGTTTTTCAGGACTCTTTTTTTCCCTTTTCTGTCTCGCTCGGAGTAACTTGATACACGACTCTTGTTTGCTCTTTTGTTTGTGCTATTGAAACAGAATCTAGTTTTTTAGAACTTGAATGTTTTATTTAGGTGGTAGAGTTTGGCGAAAAATGGTCAATATGAGATTTTGAACGTATGAAAACTTAGAAACCATACGAATCAAGTAAAAAAATATGAATCTTAAATGATTTTCAGTAAGTCCACCAAGTTATACTGTTTTTCTACTCCGTTCATCATGTTTCCTGTTAAATATTTTTACTTACTACCCATATTTTTAATTTTCTTATGATGATTTACATCCTCTTTTGTAAGTAACTATAAGCAAAAGACTTGGGATTATACAGGACCTCAAGTTATTTAATTTTAAAGCAACCCTGCAGTATTTGCTGTGTACGACAGTATTTATTAACTTTATATGGAGTACAGACAGCCATCAAATTTTTCCAAGAAGGTACTGTATCATCAAAATAGCTTTTACACTTTAAGAAAAATAAAGAGAGTGAAGTTATATTCCAGAGGACTACGATGTAAGACGTCAAAATCGTAAGTTTCAGTTTATTTAAATTTCAGGGATCACAAGACTTGAGCCAAAATTTCGGAGACATAACAGTGAGAGTAGCATGACAAAGATAGATACACTAGATATACAAGTTTTTGTGAAGCATATAGGCATGACTGAACTCTTATTCGATCTAACGCTAGATGCAAAATCTTATAATTTCTCCACTTATTGTCATAAATATTTTTTTAAATGGTCTGTCTTTGTATTTTCGATAATTTGTTTGATGTTTGTTCCTGTACACTTGTGTTGGGCGTTATAATTTTAAGCAATACTTTTTTCACTGCTTGAAAATATTGATCTCTGACGAGTAGGTGTATACCAAAGGGGTGCAACCTTCAATGTATCGGTTGTCCTAAATTGTTGGCCGTTCGTATCAAACGTAGAACAAAATTTTATCATGTAAAAAAAAAACGTTTTTTAATTGAAGCAAAAACCAATATTTCAATTTCAAACAATTATTCATATCCTCAGCCCCAGGCCCGTATCTCCAGCTTTTCTCCCTACCAGTTACGCGAAAATATCATTTACAATTAGTAGATATAAACCTGAAGCGCCGCTGCTACGAAAGTTAATCCCAACGAGTTAGATCCCTGCGAGGGTTAGAGCAGACTTGTACTCGTGAAACCAAAAATTACGTGCTAATGCAATTCCTCGGAGGTATTACTTCCTACTCTCGAAGAAACCGGCTTTTCCCGCCCGACAAACGACCCTTAAATTCCATTCAACAAATCTCACCAACTCCTTAAACAATATATGACCTTTTTTTTTTCTTCTTCTTTCATTTCCTTAAAAGGCACATGTGCGAGCTTGGCAAGCTTTGTTAATTACGCGTGGAAGAAGATTCTTTCCCTCTGGAGGATAATACTGCCAAGGCCAGAAGAGGAGGGGGCAAATGGAGGAAGAGCGGGCGAGAGGTTAATTGCTAGTTTATGGCTTGTTTAGCCGCGGGGCTTGACCAATTAGAACCAAGCTGGTTAGACCCAAACTGCCGCGTTAAAGAGCGTATAAAGCCGAGTGCCTTATATCCCCGAAAATTATGCCACCGGATTTCATGTGTATGCTAATACGAGGGAGTTTGTTGTTACGCGCGTTTTCTCTCCCTCGTGCCGGGAAAATTCGTGATGAGGGTTGGGGCCAATGTGGAAAGTACTTCGCGATTTTTTTTTGCATAAACCATGAAAATATCCGCACCTCAAAGAATAAGATTTTATCAGGTAAAAACGTCAGCTGTTGAATGGCAATTATGGCACACTCGTGAAAAGAATATTATATCGCTCGGTGGCACTTGAAGTCCGGGTGAAAAAAAAAAAGGCGTGTGCTAATTTTGAAAGCAAGCTTAGACGAGACTCTCGCCATCAGACGACGTCTTTCATCGCGCGACGACGCGATGACCTCGGCTGAATTGCAAAAAGGCCCGCTGAGAATTGTAAGCAGAATTTTTTATCAGACGGAAATGGCTCGGAGCTACGGTCCGGAGGATGCCAAGCAAATGTTTGAATATCCGTCTCTTGGGGTGTGGATTTTTTCCCGTCCACGATTTGTATTCCGTATATTTCACACTCTTTGAGCTATTCTTTTTTTTTTCTATTTTTTTTTTTTTTTTTTTTGGTGAAAGTGACTCACAAGGTGTAAAAAAAAAAAAAAATTAAGAACGAGTAGAATCGCAGAAAAAAACTAAAAATTGTACGTGAAGTACAGGGTTCCATTGTGATCGGTGACTATAAAGTAATTCACCTTACGTTTCACAAGATAATCCTAATAAAAAAAAATTACCAATGGACAACTCATCCATCCCGACAAATCAATGTATTTTCCACGTGCAAGAAAAAAAAATAACTGTACAGTACGTACAGCCACGAAAACAGCGACAATATCGGGTCCCCAGTCCGGCTAATACACTCGATTCCTCGTAGGAGGTGTATATTTCTTGGTAGCACAGGACCAAGATAAAGCACAACACTCACGTAGCGGCGGGACGCCTCCGCAAACCCGACCCCCCCTTCCTCCGAGCGCCTGCTCGCGAAGACATAAATTCCAGCTTTATCCTTATCAATTGAGCCTGGGGAGCTTCCTCCGCGATTGAACCCACCCAGTTGGACTCTTAACGCGCGGGAAAAAGATAGCCACCAGCACGGAAACTCGAAACATTTATTCCACCACCCTCGCCGAGCCAACCTCGTTTTTGGATGATTAATATCCACGGACTAAGGTGTAATTAGAAGAATTCTTTTTCCACCCTCCCACTCCTTGGAACGCAAGGGGTGTGAAAAAAAAAAATTTGCATCACGTAGGTGTACTTTGAGCGCGCGGTGGCTCAGTCGGCTAGATAGGTCGTGGATTGGGACGCCGGGAGACCATGGTTCGATTCCCGGCCAGTGCGACTTTTTCGGGTAACTACCTCTGTGACTTTTCACATGTGCTTTTTCATCACGCAATGCTCCTCGAGGAGGGTTTAAACGACCTTCTCGCAGCAAAAATTGCCTAATTTCCCCCTTCCCCCCTCCCAGTAATGAGAGGTGTCTCCCTTCCTTTCCGTGTCCTTCTCCCAAGTGCTAAGTGCCCATAGTAGTGCCCTTATCAAAGGAGCCGGACGTAGAGCACTCTAATACATAAAAAAAAAAAAGTAGGTGTACTTTTTTGGGAAATGATCAAGAGAGTGTCTTTGAAAACCTTCCTCTCGAGGGTAGTTTTTACGCGTTTCCGCGACAAAGCTCCGTGTACACGCGGACCCACAAAGATGCGCGTGGCTTATCGCGCAGTCGAATGAATATTCAGCGCTTTCGTAGCGTCGTCGACGTCACTGTGCATCGAGCGGTTATACACGAGCTCTCTGTGCCCTCCTCCGTGTAACTACGAAAACTTTTTCAATAAAACTCGCTGGCCAACTTAATGTTTCATAAAAGGCATCCACGAGCAAGATAGCTTATACATGTATACACGGAGGCGGATAATTTACAATGCTAGGTTAAGACGGTGCATTAAACATCAAACTCGCGTCACTTCGTGACCGGTGAACCCATAAGTGCCGGCGCGTGAATGAAAGCCACGTGATTAATTCCCCCTCTCCCCTTCTTTTTGACCTCTACGTTCCTTTTCTTTTTTCACGCTGGTGTTGAAGTTGAGAAAATGCGGTTTAAGCGGCTGTGAATCAAGTTAACGACATTTGTTTGAATTCGTACGTTTCTAGAATAGAGTCGTAAAAAGACAAGGTGTGTATTCGTTGTGTGTTGACTTACTACTAGTGCCACCCTGGTGGAAAAAATCAGAAGCACATAAAGATACCAGATTCAGGTTTGAACGTGTTGTGTATAATATTATTGTAAAATGAGTTTTTTATTGTCGTTTATAGTTGTACTTGACTTTGTTAGTATCACCAGAACTTGAAACAACGGCACTAACCTTAATTTTATTCATTGCAAAAACTCGATATTCGTATAAAATTTATTTTAGTTATACCTACAAATTTTCGTTCTACAATATTTTGTATGAAGAATGAATTCTAATATGAAAATTAAAGGGTAAACGATCGAATTCACAAGAAAACTTAATTATGAAGGTAAAGTTTTTTTTTCTAACCTTTTATGATATCGTCTGCTGGGGACAGTAGTGGAAATATACTCGTAATTTATATTAGTTTCGAAAAATATCAGATTTGGTAAAAAAAGAACTATACACGTTGAAATGTTTTATTGCTAAATAACATACTCACTGATTCATTTTAACAGCTGCTAAAAAGTATATTTTGTAAATTTTCCAACACTTTTTATTATCGGTTTGCATTAATCACGTTGACTGCATCTACAACATACCAAAAACCTTTGAGTTTCTAGAGGTATTTGGACAACATTTTTTTTTTTATTCATCTATGACGATTTCATTGTCTATGTAAGAAACAACAAATGCATAATCCGTTCTATATCGTTCTGAGAAAATTAAGGGGCTTCCTCAAGTAACCGTTTAAAAATATTTTAAATTATTTTACAAGCTATCAGTTTTTTTAAAATAAAAAAATAGTAAATGTCATGACAAAGCTAGATTTTATAATTTTTTATGAAAATTTATGATGGATAAACACTTAGTTTCTTAGTTTATGGGTTGTAAAAAGCTTTAAAAATTCGAGGGTCATTTTCTGCAGAGTAATTCCCTTGTTTCCCTAAATGAAATAAGATATTACACAGTGTAGGCTTCGTCCAAATAATAAATATTTATTGATGTTTATTTGTTATAATAAACTTGTAAGTATTAGTCCATGATTATTCTACAGGTATCAACTATCTCAAATACAATCACAAAAGAGATTTGGACGATACAAGAAGCAATATTACAAGAACTTTTTTGATAACAATGTTTTTTTCATACATCTTGGAATTTGGTGCACCCAACCAATCTAATACGAAACTCGCTGTGATCTACATCTCTCGAAGATAAGGAATAATAAGAAAAAAAGGCCAAAGATGGAATCGGTACACAGATGACGAAAAGAAGAGCGAGAGAGATGCTGCGAAGCCCCAGCTGAATAGATGACGCCGGACAAATGATATAAAATGCCCTGGCTGAGAGATGCTCCTAATAAAATGGGAACCACATCCCGCGTGGTCCTTACCCTCCGGTTCGGCTAAGAAGGTCTATATGTACAAGAGCCATCCGCCATCCACATGCTTCCGGAAAGAAAGGCTTTTCTTTTCAGGCCGGACGCGAAGAGCGTTTCTTTGCTCCTCCCCGCCTCCCTTACCGCGGCTTTTACCATCTCTCCACTCGAGATCCTTTATGTAAGGTATTTTCTTAAAATTTATCCTCCCTCGCTTTTCAGAGCGAACTTTTTTTCTCCCCCTTTCCTCTCCAGCCGTGACGTCTTTTTTTTTCTTCTTCTTATGCTCTCGGAGGTGAGAAGTTCCTTTCCTTTTTCCTCTGCCTCTCTTCCTCTGGTGCTTTGCAAGCACGAATGCGCGTGATTCTGTTGTATGTGAGTTTTTTTCAGAGTGGAAGAGGTTCAGAAGAGTTCACTCACTCTGGCACTTTTGTTTGATTAAGCATTCGAGGCTGCTCTCGTGCTCTCTTTATCAATCTTCAAACTTGCGTTAATTCTCGGAGGTGGCTTTGTCGACCTCTCATTGAATTATAAATCTGTCAGGTGGAATCAGTTGTGAGATAAAGTGATCGGCTTACTTACGTATGCGAACATGCAATGTAGTTTTAACATCGTGTTGATTACTCAAAAGATTTCGTGTGCGATATGATTGCGTTTGGGAGTCAAATAGAAGATCCATAATGATTTTTTGACGGATTTACCACCTTGTAAGATCTTTAGATTATGAGATGAATCGCAATTGAAAATGGTACCAAACAATATATATATTTATATGTTTTTTTATTAAAAGTATGTACAAGTTTTTAAGAGATATAATTTATTTTTAGTAAAAAAGAGCATCATCCTATGAAATGTGATATTCAATAACAAGGAAAAAAAACATGATTTATTTTAGCGGATGAAAATAAAAATCATTTGGAGATACAATTCGTCGAAATCTCAGCATGGCATTAAACCAAAGAGCAGACTTTTTCAGTTTGAGCTTTTCCCTCTTGTCATTGAAATCCTGATATATCAAGCCAAATTTATCTCTAAAATAGAAAATTACTTGTTCATCGTGTTTAATTTCACTTAAAGACGTATGATTGTTACCTGTATCCAAAAGACGACTCAAGACCATCAAAAAAACTCCAAATTGTGTATACACGTACATTGCAACCATTTCTATTGATAGCAACCAACATTTCTTTTAAAAACGAGTGTAAATGATTGATTTTCCAATCGTCTGACAAGCGACCATCATCCGACACACCATTTTCCAAAACATACACTGGAGGATTGTTGTATTTATCTCGTATTTTGCGCAAAACGTCGCCAAAACCCTTGGGTACAACCTTAAATGAATACATTCAAAACATTATTTAAAAAATCACTAGCAAGTCCTTGTAGTGTTAGTTACGTGAGTTATTTTACAAACCTTAAACGTTGAGTTTGCTGCAGATGGCCAGCCTGGATCCACGGTATAGTTCAGACCTTCGTCATTTGGCCAATCACGTGTTTGGGAAAAAGGCAACTGTTCAACGAGGAACGAAGCGTAATGGCTTAGTCCTAGGTAGTCTGCAGAACCTCTTGAATAAATATTACAGGCACGTAAATTCTTCGTATGAAATTATTGAATGAAGGAAGAGTAGGTTAATCCTCACTTGATATGTTGAATCCATTCCTTGGAAAAAGCTGGTAGTTTGGATTTTCCATGACCTAAAGTTTTACTTCTCAAAGCGACTTTTCTTTTTAAAACTGGCGAATAATCACCTTCGCTACCAAAAATCGGGTGTAACAGGTGTCCACATGAAAACTCGAAGCCTATGTCACTGCTAACGTGGTCGTTTATATTTTTGTTGTAGAAATTACTACAAGCAACGTTCATTCCAACAATGCCCTGTTGTCTGCGACGAAACTCGCGATTATACGCGTGATAAGCAAGTGCATGTGCTTTCAACATGTGATGGGTACAGGTGTAGTGATTCAAGTTCATAAAATTGTCTTCTACGTGTTAAAAGAATAAGTTAACAAAAGCCATGGTCTAGTCAAATGGAACTTAGAAATGCCAAACTTACGTTGTCCAAAAAATTTGTATTGATACTTGAGGGCACAAAAGACACGTGGTCTATTCATTGTCGTAAAGATCTTCACGCGATCTCCAAATTCCTTAAAGACCAATCTAGCATAATCGGAGAAATAGTACGCCATCCGTTCGTTAAGCCATCCACCCATTTCCTCTAATTTTTTTGGATGATCCCAATCATACACCGTCACAATTGGTTCTATGTTGTACTTCAAAAGTTCATCTATGAGAATGTTGTAATAATTTAAACCCTCTCGATCAATGACGTCTGGGTAACCATTTGGAAGGATTCGAGCCCAACTTACAAAAATGCGGTAAGTGTCAAACTGAGAAGAATATGTTCAGTTGGTTATGGCAATGATTGTAACTTAAAGAGAAAACTTTGGTTTGTAATTGATGTATATACCCCAACAGTTTTTATCAGTTTAACGTCCTCTTGAAGTTTGCAGTAGGGAGGACTAGTGAAATTTACTGAGTAACTACAATCCTCTACACGTAGCTGAGTTGGTGTAGAAGAATTTAAAATATTACCTTGTGTACCTATAACAATTAGAGGTATTGATTACTTATGTACTCTTGAAGAACTTTGACATAATACACCAAAAATTGTAACAGTCAGGGTAATGCGCAAAACGCAAATTCCATTTTACCACTAAAATCCCATGCTTTTTCAAAAGGAAGAGCAGACGAACCACTGCCTATAAGAAATCCAGGAGGAAATTTCAAATTCATTTCTTCTGATCTAGTATTTCGAATCACGAGTATCACAATTGTTATAAAAGATAATTGAAATATTGACATATTCAACGAAAACTGGAAATCTTTAATATTTTTTTCCAAGTGCTTGAACAACCAGAGTGATTTTTCAACTAGAAACTTTCTAAACTTCAAACTCACTGGTAGAGAACTGACATCCAACTAAACAAAGTATCTTTTTTTGGACACCACTTCCTGCCTTGTCTCCAGTTTTTCAAGTGATGCGTACTGAATTCTATGGAATCCCCACCGTAATTATGATAATCTACTTGCTGCATCTATGCGATGTATTCATATTAGACCGAAGTTACGCAAGAGTGCGTATGTGCACAGCTGCATGAGAAGCGTTAACTGCTTACAGGTGCAGTTTTGTACTGTGGAAAAAATTTTACTTTCACTGTTCAAAAGTCTTTGAACAATGGTACATCGTCTTGTTGTTTCTTGGAATGTATGTTGAGTAACATTTCTCCAAAAATTTTTTTATTAATCTTGGGCCAGCAAAGTTACTCATTCAAAGAAAATGTCAAAAGCTTGAGTAAAGAAGGTAAGGGCAGATAATTTGAGTTCAAAAAATTAAATATCGTTTGGTATTAGCTTATGTTTTTTCGTAAGCTCATATCTCTGCATTTTTTTAAAAAAAACGATCTATCCGATGATTATTAAATTCAAGAATACGTTTTTTCTTCTCAGTTTCCAGGAGGTAGTATATGGATGAAAAGTTGAGCAGCTCAAGTTTGAAATTCTTCGGGTGTACTAGAGCTTCGTAATAAAACAAAGTCGAAGCTCTAGACGTTCGGGCTGCGTTGGCATGAAAATGAGAGAAAATACTATCGATATAGGTTTGTGTGAGGTGTACGTGGGTATACGTGTGGAATCGTTGAAGATGGCGAGCGAAGAGAAGAGAAAGGAGTCATTACTACCATTACAACCTCGTTGCAGTAGTCGATCTTGCGGAACATTTTAATGACAGCTTAACCACCGGCTGCATTTTGAATTTTACCAACCACCATCCTCTTTTTTTTCGACATCTTTTCCCCTCGTGTACCTAGATGTTTCCCTAAGGGTTTTGAGTTTGACTGCGTTTGTGCACATTGCTCCGAAAGGAAAGTAGTGATGCTGAGCGAATTTTGAGTGAAGATTTGTAATGTAAAAAATGTGTCGTGCAGAAGAAATCATTATAGTTATTAATTTTTTTTTTTTTTTTTCTTTTATTTAAAGTCATGTCTTAGCGTTTCAAAGAAACTTTTCCTACTACAAATGTGCTTTACTGTTAAAACGTTGAACTACCTGGTAACCGATTTACACGAAAAGCAGTCAAAATTTATCTAAATTTTCATGTAAGTTTGTATATAAATGTGATTGACAGTAATACTTTTTGAGAAAATAACGATTTTACAACAATTGATCAACTTAAGAATCACGTATTATCTGATATTCAAACTTCAGATATGCATCATATTATTTTTGAATTAAAAAAATGCATTGTTCCATGTTATTAAAATAATGATTACTTATTTACAATACAAAAGTAAGACTTTCAAGTTTGATATTCACAAGCAAAATTGCTCTTGTTTAAATTCGATAACGTAAAGTAAAAGCTGAAAAAATATAATTATCATTAAAATTTCATATTATCTACACCCAGGTATAATGAACAACCCCGACCGAATACCTTGAGGGCAAAATTTGATAGCTGTTTCTTGTTTATAATTTAGATAACCTTGCTGAAGAAGGGTGGAAAAGAGCCGCTGATTACTGATATACCCGCGATGACCTCGTTACTAAGGGAAGGGTAGTATCGATTACGCCCGTCAGACGCAACCGGAGCTCTTTGCTTGTGCCGAGAGGCCTCGTAGATCACTATTGGCCACGTGTGGAAAAGTTATGGACGATAGTAGCTTAATGAACAGCATGTGGTACGTTTGCAGTACTAGAGAGGATTACTCGTATCAGGCTAGCGTTGGTAATCTTTGCTAGAACTATGTAGTGGTCTTGGGTTACTTGAAGAAATTAGAGAACGCAAAGACATTTTTTATAAGCCGTATGACTTTGAGAGTTGCATAGAGGTTTCAATTATTATAATATTTCGTGTTTGCTGATATATATATGATGCAACTGAAAACCATTGAGAATAATTACCAAAGAAGAAAAAAAAGAACATTTTGATATTTGGGAAGATTTTCGTTAAAAGAGTATATAGCTTACATCACTGATCACAATACAATTATTAATATCGGAGAGTTAAGACTACATTCTTAAGATATACTTTGGATCAAAGATGTTATTTAATAATTTTGGTTTATCAGTAATATGAATCATCATCAACTTGATATCAAAATGAGCTTTTGTAGTGGAGTAATCAAATCAAAGCAAAGGAAAGAAATTATAAAATCTTAAAAGTTACTGGAATTATCTGGAATAATCTACGATTATAATCATGTAGATCACTTGCTTAAGTTGTAAATCTAATATTAGTGTTATTTATATGGTGAGAAGAGTTACAGGAATATTTATTGACCAAATTAAAGATAATCGATGGGACCTGACTTTGGTACCAAAAAAATCAATACAAAGGATCTCTGACATCTGCTGGTATTAGTAGGTCTACAATATTTCTGACATATACGATTCACCATAACGTGGTGTCTGCAAAAATAAAAAAAATGATACCAATTAGGATGTGACTTATCCTACTACCAGCCTATGGTCACACCTCAAAACCACAATGGTTGATATAAAAATCTCAAGAGAAACATTCAATAGAAAATCATTTTAATAATAAGATTTTGGAAAAAGACCATTGGTTGGCAATATTTGAATTAGGCTGAATCATTACGTCTTTATATTTCAGCACGGCCATTAATAATGCAGGTTACCATCTGATCATAAGAAGAATTTGAAAAATGAAACTGAAGAGTAAAAGTGATGCTGTACTAAACACTCCATGTGGTTAGAAGTAATATTACTGTTGAGCATTTATAATTGCAAAGAAACATAGGGATACGACAAAGAAACATTTGTCATAGAAAAGATACAATATAAAATCAAAATATCATAATGCAACATATTAAAAGTTAAACTCCCTTTTCGTTGTAATAAATCAATAGTTGTAATTCGAATATCAACAAAATTTACTGTAATCTCCAGTAGTGCATCGATAAGCTGACCATAGTACACAACCAATTAACGAAGAATTCGTTCACTGGAAATACCAACAGGTGAAAAAAGCACATTAGCTCGTTGTAAACCAATTAAGCGCAAATTTACGTGGCGTGACCGTAATCGCGGAACATTTTAACGACATCCCATCGATATGTCATTATCGATGCACTTTTTCTTAACGCCCGACTCCACAAAATGCTCCCGTGTAATTACCAACAACAATAAACCCACCCATGCAAGCGATCGATCCAAACGAAGAAAGTCCCCCGTTCTTTTTCCCAGCCCACATGAATTATGCATCGAAGCGTGACCCGGGGCTAGTCCTATCGCTGATTTTCGCTCGACCAAGCGCTAGCCCTTTACTTCGTCACGGAGAACAATGGCCGCGGGGCTCGCATTTTTATCCCCCCGTATATCTATTGTCTCGAGTCGTCGCAGCTTATCGTCCTCCCGGAGCGTCATCGTTGCATTGTATTTCGTGCGACGCAACGCGGTTAGGTAGCCGTTGGACAATGCGTCACCTTTTTTTTCATTCTAAAGGCTTTCCTTGCGCCTTTTTTTGTTTTTTAATTAAGGAAAAGGTGGTGGCGTCTTGAAATAGTAATCAAGGAAGGTTCGAAGGTCTTTTCTTTTTACAGCGCGAAGAGAATAAAACCAGAGTGAGGGGCTTTTTTAGGTATTAAGTGGAGCGATGAAAGCTCCCCTGTCTCGCTGCTTCCTTCGCGGCTTTTTTACTTCTTTTTCCAGGTTTCTCGCGTCAAACTTACGTGTTAGCTCGCAAAGAAACCAGCGGGATCTCAGCTTTCAAATTACTCTTGCATGTTATTATGAGACGGAACTCCAAACTAAACTTGAGTTGAGACGTGGAATTTGTTTCTAAAAAATTTAGTCAAAGTAAGGAAATTTCCATGCTTATGTAAAATGATTGACCGACGCAACGTGCGAAGCTTTTTTTACTTAAATTCCACCTAACAGGTGATCGTTTTGAAATACTTTATGTAACAACGCATTGGCATACCTAAGCTAGCATACAAATACAAGTCCAAAATAAGTTTTTTCCTTTCATCTGGTTTGCAATATCAAAGTAAGGTCGTACGGGCACCTATCAAACAGACGCTAAACTTTATTCATCTCGTACAAAAAGAAACGTATATTTTACGAATCCACTCGATACCTCGACACGAAAGCTCCAACCACATAAACATAAATCACGTGTCCCCAAAAATGGTACACGCGCAATATTCGCCTTTATAGCCGAGTTGATGCTCCAAAGATATATTTTTCAAGGCGAATCGCAAAAAGTTAATTGTTCACCGATAGAACGCGTGTACCGCGTTAACTGCCACACATCTCACCTTAAAAACACAAACGTCTTCGCCCATAATTTCGGAGCTTTCATTTCCGCCGATGCGCAATAACTTTGATGAAATCTCCCCTCGAGCAAAAAGGAAACAAGGGAACGTACACGAGATCGGCTAGCGCAGCAGAGAAAAAGTTGCACCCAGCGAACACAAAGGTACAGAGAGAGAGAGAGAGAGAGAGAGAGAAAAGGTAAGACAGCCAAAATGAAATACCCAGCCCTACAGTATCAGCTCGCCAGCGTTGATTTTACGCATGGGAAAATAAAAGAGCGAGGCCTCCCTCAGCACACGGCTTTCCTTTCAGAGCCAAGGGTGGAAGGGTGCGTACATATAGCTCCGGCGCTTTTCACGACGCCATTAAAACTGCAAGCACACGTACACACACACCCCCGCGCAGGTAAGGCTCGTAACGCGTTATGATTCTCCCTCCCGTTGTACCTTTGCGAGAGGGGCACAAAGATGCGCGCGCCTTCATGCCCGGCTGGCTTGCCTCCGCCGAGCGGGCGGGTCGGACGTTAACGATACCATGTTCGCTGGCCTTTCTCCCTTCCCTCTCCCTCTCTCTCTTACTTTTTACCCAGCCGTTGTTGCTGTTGCGAAGGCTTTGTTTGGCCTCGGGGCGAGCTTTTCTCTTGTTAGGCGGGAAATTCGGTACTGTTTGTCGGCATAGGTTTGGGGGGGTTGAAGGCATTTTTTTTTCTCGGTACGGGTCGGAATTGTATCAATTTCCAGTGGGCTGTGGACGTTGCTCCTCTTTTCGGACGTTCGTTCGAGATTTAGGATTTTAGGGATGCATCGTGAGATTAACGAGCACAAGCTTAAAGCAACAATGCTACGCTGTAAAATGTTTGCAAGTTGATTCAAATTGAAACAATGAAATGGGTTGGATCTATCTCACGGGATGAATTTGAAATCGATTGGAATAGTTTGTGAATGTACAAGTGAATTGAGATCTAATGAGGAAGTGTTGAAAAAATAACAAAATCAATATAATCATGAAGTCATTGACGAATAAGAGAAGCTGTAGAGAGAGAAAGTGAACTTTTTTTCAATGCTAAAATATGTATACGAGCCGAATCTGAAATCATAGGCTAAGCTGTTCAAAAATTTGTGTACTCATTTTACGAAATTGACTGTAATTTTTCGATCCTTCTTCAATTGTTTTTTTACTTAAAGTGTATATTATTATTATATAGATATAAATCGAACATTACATACAATTTTTTTTTTCCTACATGATTTTGAAATCGGCATTGAAGTCATGAAATCGTTTTGAAATCATAAGTAAGTCATCTTGAAATCTTTTTTTATCTGAAAGCCTTCAGCAAAAGTGAAAATTCAGTCGGTGGATTTTGAAAAATCGTTCTACAGGTTAGCATTACAAGAGATCAAAAGATCCTAAATATTTTGTTCCCCAATACACTGTGGTTCGGTATCTCGCAGCCACATTCAAAACTCAATTCAAAATGGTCCAAACTTTCTAAACAGAAATGAACATGCTTCGTATTCAGTTAACTTCGTTCGCGCTGGTCTGTGCCGCAGAAGCAGGGCCAATGCTCGCAATGGGTGAGCCAAGTCATCCGAGAAGACGAGGCCTTGCCAGCCCAGCGAAAACCTTCGCACAGAGAGGCCCGCTGTACGATATAATACGCTACACAACGTTGGCGCATATCAGATTTGCCAGCCTGCATTTCTCCTTAGAAGCCTCGCCTCCCTTTGTATGTAGATACATGTTTACGTTGAAGGGTCAGTTGTGTGGGCATGTATATATACGTGCACACGTGAAATTCGGACATGGTATTCGACCGAGGTGGATATGTGTTTCGCGCACGAGCGACTCTCGCGCGGTGAGTCAGCATGCGATACCTTCCTCCCCCGGAGGGAGAAACTGAGATGAGATGAGATGGGAGGTGCGGCTCTAAAGCGATACAGCTGTCTGGTTTTTTGGTTGAGATAAGCTGGCGGAGTTAAGCAGTTTTTCTCGGCTTTCGTAGTGATGGTTTGGTGGAAATTTCAAGCGCACGCGAAACTGTATAGACGATATATTCACGTCATGATATGATTTGGTGAAAACTGATCACGAGGTTTGATTTTTATAGTAAAATTTATTGTAAAATTATCTAATTGGGTGCTATTAGAATTAGACTTGACTGCTATCAGATTTTCTTTTAAAGTTTGCATCGATATTGTTTACGTAGAAACAAAACGAGTATAGAAGCAAATTCATACTAATTTTGGGTTGAAGAAGATGTAAGGTAAATAATGATAAAAATCAGAGGGTCTTAAAGGAATGCAACACTTTTCAAATAAAATCCAACTTAGTATAGCTTAGTAGCTTTTTTTTAAATAAATCTAATTTAGTTAAACTTAAAATAATTTCCAATTCACAAAACCCTAACGAATCGCACATAATCTCGGCTTTCCTCTGATGCGTACCAGCGTACATGGTCGCACATTAGATTACAATATTAATGTTGGCATTGATAAGCTCCTTATAAGAGTAATACAGATAAGAGTTTACTTAACCATCAACGTTGAAGATTTCAGTTAAATTGGGTCAACTTTTGGAGATTAAGTAAAAATAAAACACAAAAAAAAATACCAAATTGCGTCCCTTTTGTAAAGCTCTTGAATCTCGCGTAGGAAGAACCAACGGCACACGTACCCAAATGAAACACACCCAGCTTGGAGCTCCTCAACGGTAAAAACTCCATTAGGCAAAAATCCCACGTCAAGATAATTTAACGAGGAAAGCCATGGCAGCGAAACGACTCGTGACCGCCGGTGCAGGCGTGCGTTTCAAAACTCGCGCTCCCACCTGGTATGTACCTTTTCCCAAGATCGGCCAGTGACAAAGTAGAGTGCATTAAGCTCATTGGCATGCGCCTCGCTCGCTGTGCCGTCAGGGATGGCTTAATGCACGCGCGCACGCACGACTATCTCCGACAGACCCCCCCCTCTCTCTCTATCTTTCTCTTTGAAATAGCTGACTAGCCCCAAAAGCTACTTCTCAGTGGTGGTGACTTGAAAATTTATTTTAGGCTAGCCTTTGAAATTTTTTGCGCACGAACTCACACAATTTGTAAATTATTTTTTCGTCTACGGTGTGTGCTTGTGCGAAAAGTCAGCTTTTTCGGTCGCTTTGAAGTGCATCCAAGCTAACTACATTATCCCTTACCAAACTCAAAAATTTTTCGTGGCACCCAGTGTTTCTCCATTTTTAAGAAAAAGATGATCAAAAACAGAACCACCAATGATCATAAACACACTTGCTCGGCGGTCATACACCAATACAACCCTCTATTTTCACATTCCTCCCGAATATCCGCAGAGGGGCTCTAGTGCCGTGCTCTCCCAAGGATCCGATAATCCCCTAAGAGCCTCCCTCGTCCGACCGTGGCTTTTTTCGTGGTCTCGCTTTCTTTACTTCCACTAGGTGCCCTCCATTGGCCCGTGCCTTCGAGACATACAATGCAAAAGAGGGCGAGGGAGGGAGGAAGGCGACAGACCACGCCGACCCCACGTCGTTGTCTGAATATTAACGAGGGATCAGAGCCACGTGGCCGACGACCTTCGGACCGAGACGTGCCGTTTTTCTTTCTTTTCTTTTCACTACTTTTCCTTACGTAAATCATCCAGATCCAGGGAAATTATAACGTAGGCGATTGCTTGGGATTTTGATTGTACCGCAAGTTAAATGTTAAATATTAATTTAATCGAGTGGATCCACCCTAACGAGCAAACAATCCATGCGTCTCTGGAAGCAATCCATCACCGCTCCATCGTGCAAGGCTTAAATCCAACATCAGCAGCATCAGAAGTGCAGTAGCGCGCCGCAACCGCACATTAGTCTATCGCGTGTACACGCTTGTATACACGGGTAACGCGAAGTGCATCAGGTGCTCTTCTTTTGGCAATCAACGTAGCACTAGTGCACCACTCGGACCGTTGTAGACGTACAAAATAATACCACGAGATCGCAGCAACGAAGCCACAATCGCATTGCTTCGCTGGATGAGGTTAGAATCAGAGTAGCGAGGCAGCTGTAGACCGCGAGAGAGTGAAAATTACTTTGTGGTCTGGTTCACGCCCACGTGTAAATCCATCGAACAGATACAGCGAGATGTATAGGAATTTTTTTCCAAATTACCGACTGACGGTAAAAGCGAATGATTTATAAACGACCGAACAACAGGTTATAAATCTATTGAAACTTTTCCAAGATATCGGATATAAAGAAAAAAAAAAAAAAAAAGTTGAAACCAGTTTGAATACATCAATGAAGTGGTACTTTGATACTCCGATAAACAATTCGTTTCGAATCTCCTCGACAACATCATGCCGAGAAGAAAAGCCAGGGCTAGTTAAATTTTCGCGAGAGCGAGCCATTAAACAAAACACGGGAAACTTTCTCCGCAAATATACATCAAGTCCCTCCGACACAATGGGATAGTCTCTCTCCGCTCTTGTGCGCCATACATTCCCCCCCTCCTCCTCAACCCTCTCTCTTTTAGCTAGCTGTATACGCTTCCAAGCGCGCAGCAACAAAGCCATTGTTCTACGAGAGCCGCGATCGTAACGTACTTTCCTTCCGTAATACGCGCGTTCCGAGCGCAGACATCCCGCGTATACCCATTACACCGTCGCGCTTCCACTGTGTATATATTTGTACGTGCCAGACTCGTATTTAACTTAGAGACAGAGCGTTAGGGGGGGGAGAGGTATTGAATTTTCGTTTTGCCGGGCGCATAACTCGATTCCAGAGCCACGGTACGGTTATAACGACGTCGCAATCATCGCTCGTTCGTGGAACCGGGGGGGGAGGCATCCCTTATCCGCGGGGGTGTAATGCGATACGCGAGTGAGCCAAGAGCGATTCGATAATGCGTTCTGGTTAGCGCTGCAGTGCCACTCGGGGGATTCGAATGGCAGCTTTATTTTTCGTCACCGCATCGGTGAAAAATCCTGCTCCGAGTCGCATGAATCTCAGCCTCGTACTTGCTTCCGACAATTTTTTTTTTTTTTTTTTTTTCAACTAAACAGTCATCCAGTACTGTAATCAAGGTGTCGTTTTGGCAAAAGAGGACGTGTACCGATTATAATCCATAAAAGCACACCGATGTAATATAAACAGACGAAAGTCCCGAACGAATCTTGCAAGAGTCTAGTATCGAATCAGTGGAGCTCAGCGTGTACACACCCGCATTCCTAACTTAATCGATGCACGTACTCGCCACCCTAACGTGTACCCCCTCGACCCATCCCCCGTCTCTTCTCACTTTTCCGAAGAATCCAATTTCCGGGTAACGCTCTGCGGGAGTCTCGCTTTTGAGGCTGCTCCGGCTCTTGTTTGGAATTCGGTCTATGCCTATGCAGCAGCAACTGGGTGGTGTGGCGCGCGACCGGCAGTTTTGAAGCCTCTAGGGCGCCCCGGCAGCGAGACGACACACGCGCCCGGAATAGAAAACGAAGGCAGTATCGATTCGTGTATTTCGAATTCCGAATCGCGCGAGCGAGGGAGCAAATTAAATCGACGCCCGTATGCGGAGAGCGGCGCCTGGAAGGGCCAGCTTTTTTTTTCCCCCTGCCACTTTGTGAACAATTTTTTTTTTTTTAATGGAGATTGATTTTTTGTGATCACGAGAAGGAATTAGGGTATGGTGATGGATCGTCTATGCGAGGAGCAAATGAGACGAGTTGTGTGCAAGGAATCGAGCAACTGGTGGCTACTTAATGGTGAAGCGATTTTCTTGCGACTTGGGAGTACAAGATTGCTTTCTCAAACGAATGTATATGCGCAAGTTCTCGAGAATTTATTCGCGAAGTGCGGCAAAAATTTGAATTCGCGAGCAATCGAGTGTATTCGGCTGTGCATGCCGGTGTTTCGGCTGTACCGAAAAATGAAATATTAATGTGGTTCTACAAGTGCTTTTTGTTTGGGTAGTTAAGGGATGGGAAAAGCTTTGTTGAATATTTCAGTTCATTGGTGGAAAATGGGGTTTTCAAATGGTAATTTCTTAAGTTATCAACTGTTTTTCAATCAAACATGGTTAGGTTACTATAAAATTACGATTCACAGTAGAACAACCTTGATTATGAAAAAAAGTACTGTTTCTTCAAAGAATCTGTAAATATTTCGTACACATCTATCTTTACGGAAACAAACAAGAATCTAAAATATACAGGTAAACGCCAGCATATAATGTATGCATAACGAGCTCTGGAATAAGTCCTTCGCGTCATATATCTTTTTTCCCGCTCTCAGCCTCCCTTCAGGCGCCAAAGCTAGTGAAAGAGAAATTCTACCAGTTTTTTTTTTTTTTTTTTTCAACCGTTGTCGTATACACGCGGGTAAAAAAAGCGGGCAACGATGTGTTTGCGTGTTTGCTTTGCGTTTGATGAATTGGCGGTTGCGCGCAACGTACCGAGCATAGTTGGCGAGGTGCCGGGGAGAGAGACGTTGACTTTTCAGAGCTGGTTTTTTTTTGTTTTTTTTGTTTGTCAAAGACTAGGTGATAGGGCACGCATTTGTGTATATTATATAAACACACACTTGAGTGGATAATCATTTTTTCTGTTTGAATTTTTTAGGCAGTGGTGAGCTAATTAGGGGGATCGTCTATCGTCAAAAGATACGAATTTTTTTCAAACAAGTCCAACGAGTAGATCCGGCAATAACACAAACTAATCGGAGCAAAACCCAACGAACCATTCATCCTTGGGTTCTGGCAAAAACTCCTCTCCGTACAACCGCGGCTTGTCCAATCTATTCATGAAACACGCGGTCGAGATTTCTTAGTGGCTCTGAGCTCTTGGCAACCACGTGTGTTAATTACCGCACGAGCGATGTAGCTCCATAGCGAACGAATGGTCCGAAGATGTAGCCGCGAAAAGCGACCGCAGAGATTTAAGGGCTGTTTCATTAGATCGTTGCATTAGTAAGGAAGGTTTTACTCTTCTACTGCCAATCGTACGTAATTAATCGTACTACTCAGGGAATACTCATTATCACGTGCAGAGTCAAACGAATTGAGATTTCCAAATTATTTTATAGTGATTTCATAATGATTTCAATGTTAATTATTAGATCATTTGCAATAAATTATTGAAAATGTTCAAGTTATTTTCACATGAAGTTACGTAATGTAGGAATATACGTGGAAAGGACAGGAACAATTGTTTTTTTCAAATATTGGTATGATTTTTAATAATTTACAGATGTAATTACAAAAAAGAAAACCCACAGTTAGCCTATTTGAAAGTAGTGCATTACATACTTTTTAGGATCAAAAAACAAAATTTACTTTTTCTCATTAGAAATACACTTCAAAAAATTTTTTCACTCACAGGATCCTTGGGTTTGAATCTCTGAAAAGATTGATTGATTTCCCGAGATATGTAACACCATTTCACTTACAATGAGTTTATGTTTATTCATAAGCAGTTTAAATTAACTTTTGATGGATCTTACTATGAGATGCCAAATGAGTTTACGGATTGAATATCTCTTGATTAAGAAAGTGGCTGACCAAATACTGACCATCACTACTTGGACCAAAAGTCTTGCGTAACGAAAGAAAAACCATACCTATACCCACGCAATCTGCCATCTTCAGAAGTAACTAAAGAAGCTCGACAATAAACATCCAGCAAAATAATTAAAAGTCAAAGCGAGCCAAATTAATTACCGCAGCGAAAGCAGAGGGGGTGAAAAAAGAATTACTCCTCGGGTAATCTTCTCTATCTGCGAGTCTATTCTTCAGAGGTCCTGCGTTTTCCCTTATCCATAAAGAGGGCCGAGGCTAGTGAAAAAGTAAGCGAGCAAGGCAGAAAAGGAGACTAAATAGAGAGAGAGAAAAAATAAGAAACAGAGCGAAAGAGAGAGAGAGAGAGAGAGGAAAAAGCGGACGCAACATCTGATACGGGGCGTCACTGGCTTGTCGAGAGCACGAGCTGCCGTGGTGTGCGCGCGTGTACAAGTGTACACGCGCAAAGAGGCTCTCCCTCTCTCTTTGCTTAAAATATGAGATGAGAGTCGATAAAGCTGCGCGAAATACGAGCCGAAAGCACGGCAAAACGCCGTAGAAACCGGACACGCCTTTTCATCCCCCTCTCTCTTCCCCCCTTCGCATTACACATCAGCAGCCTTTCTTTTCCGGCCTCTCCTTTCCCCGTCTCTTCCGTGTTTTTCTTCTTTTTTTTACGTCCTCCTTTAACTTTTTTTTTCCTCTTTTTTGTGCGCAAGAGTCGGAATTTAGGTGCGTGCAAGCTGCTTATCGTGGCGGGTTTGTGCCTTTTTTTTTAGAGCTGCGTGCATCGAATTGCAGGGAAAGGACAGGAACGTGGACCGATAGCGCTAGAGAGGCTCTTTTTTTTTGGAGTTGAAGTGTACTCACGGCAAATGAATTTTTTCAACGAGGTGGAACTACGAGGTTTGGATGATGAAAATTTACTGGAAGTATACTCGTTGGCTTGGATTTTGAACGTGAGGGACTCAAATGGTTTCAAACTTTAGAAAGTCCTTAATGATTTCAAGATTATTTTTAAAATAATTTGAAATTGAATTGCATGAAATATTTAAGTTGCTTCTTTTTTGCAAAGGAAGCATTTGGTGGTAGTACTCTTGGATTTCTATGTGAGAATGATTTCGTGGTTTGAGTGATCTCATGAGATTTTTCGTATAATTTTTCTAGAATCTCAACTTATAAATGATTCAAGTGATTTTAGTTGCTGCCATGCCGATCACAGTAAGAGGATCAAAGCGATTAAATGGACTCAATAATTTCCACTTCTATCGCTTCGTTAAGTTTTTCAGATCCGTCACATCTACTGTTGGAGCCAGATTCCAAAAATTCTCAAGCAATTACCGAATGATCTGAATTATATAATAGTATACGACAACCAAAAAAACATCTATCAAGCCAAACTCCAAAAAGTCCTCTTCATCCTCTGTTTTAGATCACTTTCCTATTCATCCACTTCCTAACAAAAAAAAAAAAAAAAGAGAGAGAAAGAGGAGGCCGGAAGCATTAACACGAATCCAAAGCGATTCGGCCGCGAAAAAACCGGCAAAGCCATTTATAACGCGAATAAATGTCCGCGTAATAAATTCACTCTGCAGCCACCAGAGGAGAAGGAGAAGGAATAAGAAAAACCGCCCTTTCCCCCCGTTCCGTCCACCTTCTCTTAAGCGCTTTCGAATGCCGAATTTTAATTCGCGGCTCGAGACCGAGAAGAGAGAAAGGGAGTCAGCTGACACGATGCCACGGTGGATTACGTAATTCCGGGCCGGAAATTCAGCAATGTACTCGGCGAATGTTTTATACATGGCTCGCTGGGCGGTGAGCGCGCATGTATTATGAAATTGGCTATAGCGGGAAGAAGGTCCAGGTGGAGGGGGAGGGGTGAGAAACGTTTTCCCGGGAGGTTGTAACTTCCGACGTGGAGGATGAAGAAAGGCGAAGATTATTAGGAAGTCGGAGTCATGTCTTTTTTTTTTTTTTTTTCAGCCTCCTCGGTTCCGGCTGTGGATTGCTGTACGTGTGTGACGTTGCGGCACCGGAAATGTTAAGAAACGAGCGCATGAATATTACATACGATTATGATGCTGCGCCACGGAGGATCCCATTTGAATTCTCTCGTGCTATCACCACTGCAGCATCAACAGCAGCCGTACCACGTTTTTAACATGCATAGGCTACTCGCTCTTGTCTTGGTGGTGCAAGAGTAATAATTGATTACACAGTCCCGACCATTCTCGAGAGGAACTTCCTCATATGACGCGAGGTAGGGACGATCGTCCAATTTCTCTTTAACCCTCGGCGTGTATGTGCGTGTTTTCCTATTTCGTCCCTCCTCGCGCCATATCTTTCTTCGTGTGTGCATTAACGTAGGCGAGTGTATCCGCGGGAAGTGGTACGGGCACGCCGTGCCCCCGTGAATATTAATAATGTTGAAGAAGTGTCTCCGTAAGAAAGTGACTAGGACGCCCTCCCGTGGCTTTAGCGACGATTTTTTTTTTTTTTTTTTTTTTTTTTTTTTTACGTGGGTATCTTTTCGCGAGGAAAAGGGTGAATGCCCCAGGAAGAGGTTTTGTGGGGACTCTTTTGTAGCTTCTTTTTTTGGCTGGTGATACTGTTATGTAAGAGTTCCATTCGCATCGTGTAAAATCGTTGGTGGGGATATAAAAAACGGCCGAAGCACCCACGCTGAGAGAAATGTGCACAATTTCAAGACTTTTTAAGACGCAATATGTTAAATACTCGTGAGTAAAAGAGTTTGTTAACTCGAAGGGTTGATCAGTTCGTTCTGCTTCGGTTTTACATAGTTTAGGTTATGTTACACACTTAGTTATCACCTTATATTTATCTATGCTACACTCATCTGTTACTTCTAAGGCGAATCACTACGGTATTTGCAATAATTATAGTCGTTCTCATGATCAGGCATGTAAATAATAAGCAAATGTAGTACTCGCTGTATTAGATCTATAAAAAAATTTTCTGGAAGATTTACAAACTTGTGGTATCAGAGGTACTTCACGAGAATACGCAATTGATGTTTTTACATAAATAAATTTTTAAAAAACATTACCTATGGCTACGCACACCCTTAGTTTTGTTAATAGATCTGAGACTCACCTGAAACAGAGAAGAAAAATGAAAGAATTATTTTGCTGCTGAACAGCACAATTGTCATAATTATTATAAACATTCTTAATGTTATTATTTTCACTGCTACTTCAATATCATTAACGAATAACTGGAAAAACAGAAACAACCGCTGCTCAATCCCCAAGCAAACATAACCTATAAACAACAAGAATCCCTCAACCTTAAGCTGCACGAAACTTCGCAAGTTCATACGTATACGCGTACAGGACAAGCGCACATGTGACCAGACTCTGTGGATTTCCCGAGCGATTGGCCGCACGCGCTGTTAGTAGACAGTACATAGGAAGCGGGTGGAGGGAGCAATTTTATTACTTCCCTCGCAATCGAGTCTCTATATTAAATTTCGTAAGGAAGCAGGAGAGATAAAGGCAGGGGAATCCCCGCGAGATCGTCGCGTCGTGGCCATTCGGCGCCACCCAACAGTATACGATAAGGAAGGGGGGAACTCCCGTGGGAGCCTCGTCCTCGCAAACACGTGGGCTCCTTCCTTTTTCTTCACTCCGCTTTTGTTTGGGTTTACCCCTCGTGTGTTTGTTTATCAGAATTTCCAATGGGACCTCGAATTTTCAGGAAATACACTTCTTGGATCAGATAAGTTTTCCAATCATGTACACACGCGTATACAGTCCGATCGAACTTTCGAGGAGCGGACAGCAAGGAAAGACCCGCTGATTAGGCGCGGCAAGCCCCGAAGTACCGTAAAGGGTTAATAGAACCACTAAGGCCCCAGAGGGCTCGAGTTAGCTGGCAGGTGGCGCGGAAAATGCAATGAATTTATGCGCTCTAATAAGAAGTTACGTAAATATCCGGCGAGGGAGCCCTGAGGCCTCGTTATCGTTGGTATTAGGGAAATGCAGTTTGGTTGTCGCGCTGATGGTATCAGTTTTACTCGCTGATTAATTTTCCGGAACCGAGTCGACTGCACTGGGACCCGTAAATCGCGCTTGTTTGGGAGTTTAGGAAAAATGTTTATTTTTCCTCTCCCAAACATCGGTGATATTTTTTGTCGCGAGGATAAATCAGGGCAACGAACACGCGGTGAGAGAAAGGGAAAAAAAAAACGGTCGAGGTTCAATTATCCTCGAGTAAAAATCCATTAGTTCGGTTGGGAAGGGCTCGTAAATCTATTCGCAGTTTAAAGCCTCGACAGGCTTTCAATTACCCGAGCGGCCGAGAAAATGACTTGGACGAAACAATTTCGGCCGGTGTGCGTATCAATCGGCTGGCCTGAATTTGGTTGGGTCGTTGATCCATGTACTCGAAGCGGTAGTCGAAAATAAAGCCGAAGATAAAGGGGACGCCCAGAGATAGCGAGATTGGCTTATTAAATTCGATCGCGAGTGGAGGTGGGTGAAGTTGGAAAGTAGTATTGTCCAGTGGCTTGCTGCCACCTTACCTGGCCTTGGTTTTGTAACTTTTGCTTGTCCTTTGGTTATTGGAGGTGGAGGTAATCTGTAATGGATTGCTTGTCTGCGTGAATGAAATGACGTAGCATCCGTTTGTTTTCTTGTATATTGTTGTATTTATAACAGGATCGATTTTATTATATGTATTAAGTTAATAACATATAAGTAGGTAATTAGTAAGTTTCTTTAATCGCCTGAATAATATACTTTTATATATACTACCTAATACTTCAAGATATTTAACCAAAAGTGACAAAATGTGAAGTAGTATATAAAGTAGAGGAAAAATATCGTATTAAAAAAAAATGGATCTTTGTTTATTTTTGATTTCTAATTAATTTTCAATAATGCTCATGATGAACGAATGCCTAAGGAAACCATACACTGTAAAAAAAATTGCACGAGTTCAGTATGTGAGATGAGTATCTGCGAATATGTTTAGAATATGAAAAAAAAAATTTTGTCAACTAAAGTATAACGAAAGAAATATGATTAAATATTCTCAACAAATTTGACATCAATCTTTTCAGTAGAACGAGTACAAGTTTTTTGAGTATTCCTTGATTGAAGTTGTTATTTGAAACTCAGTAAAATATCATTAAAAAAATAAAATTCTTAAATATAGACAAAGTACAATTACTTTAATAGGACAAAGTCTTAGTCTTCATGGACAATATTATTTACTGCTTGATAAAAAGTGACAAAACTTCATTATTCGTCTCAACACAATGTTTCAAATAACTTGTTCGACTTTTAAGTGAATTTTTCAAGAAAATAATTCAAGAGCGCAATGTTAAACATGCACTTAGCACCTAGAGACCACAAACGTTAACCACAAAAAAATTTGAAAATCTTTAATACGAACATCTCCAGACGCAAGTGAAATACCGTTGTTTCATAAACGATCTTTTTCCAAACCGCACGGAAAACCCATACACGCACACCCCAGCGGAGATAAGAATTATTGGCGTTCGGAGAGGAGCACCACGCGAATTTACGCTAGCTATGATAACATCTTATCTCGGCCCATTGGCCCCGCTGTGCGATCGAGTGGCCC
This sequence comes from Copidosoma floridanum, assembly GCF_036245765.1. Lineage (NCBI taxonomy): Eukaryota > Metazoa > Arthropoda > Insecta > Hymenoptera > Encyrtidae > Copidosoma > Copidosoma floridanum. The sequence continues at coordinate 1,723,072 of NW_028321902.1, read as the reverse complement.
CAGACCAATGGCGATTGAGCAACCACGAGTGAAGAACACACTCGACGACAGTGGATGCTGGTGAGTGCGATGATATATATATACCTACGAGCAAAGTCCGTTCAAGAAAAGTTTATGTATACTCTTTTTTCCCCACCAGAAGCGTCCGTTCGATTTGACTTTCTTCATTGTACTAACGAAGGCGGCAAATTTGTCCAAATTGCAGTGTGATTGGTGGGAGATGAAATAAAAAAGGCAGTTCGAAAAAGTCGAATCGCAAAGGAGGAGCGGTGCTCTTCTTGAATAAAAAATACAGCTAAAGAGAGGATCGAAAATTCCCAGGGGAGGAAATACAGGGGGTAAGATGATCGCGCGGGCCTTTTTCCTCAATTTGGGATGTATTATGCATGCGCAAAACGCCACCGTCCGTGGAATCGCTCCCCCCGGCACGACGACGGCGACATCACGTGTATATGTACCTAGACGTGGAAGCCTGCCAAAAGACGCGCCGCTGGAGTTTTAGCGCCTGGGCTTGAAAGCCTCTATTACGCGATCGAAGAGTTACGATTTTCCGAGCCCCGGATGGGTTATGGGAATACTCGAATAATCACGTGGTGGAAATTGACAGTTCAGCTGTTTTTTCTAGGTTATGTTCGGTCAAAGCAACACATCATTCGACGATTATCTCGAAATGGATCTTCCAAACGAGAAAACTCGTAAAAAATAGCTCCCCTCTGACAACCTCGCTCTTACGCGCGTGTCTGGATGAAACATCTAACATTGGCCCTAATGAACAACAGATGAATGATTATCGGGAGTGCCAAAATTGCAACGCAGCGCCCAACGTCATTTATTTCGCGCACCAACCAATCCCTCACTGTCACTAAACCTGCGCACTCAAAGTACACGAACATTACGGGACGACGCGTCTGTATAGCTGTTGACTGTAAAACAAGTGTAAACTCATCGTTTATGATAAACTTTCGTATGAATGTCAATACCCGTCCATTAACCTATAAAACTTCGTACTCGTCGACGTAACGAACTACACATTTTACAACTAATGTCTAATAAATACTTTCTACAATCTCAACGTACACAACAAGTAGTTAAGTGTACTAATTATTTTCTGTTTTTTTGATACTTGACGTCAATTTTTTAAAGGTATACTATACATTTATTACTATTTTACTAGTTTTACCACAAAAACTACTCTTATTGTACGAAAAACTTATCTTTGATAAAATATACTTCTACGAGCTTATACATCATATTTTGGAGATTCAAACCATTTGGTCATACCGTTTTTGTAGAATATTTAATCTAATGAACTCAGTGAGAACAAAACAGTTAAACTACTACAAAAGGAAGAGAGCGAAGCAGTAGCAATAATTTTAGAGGTTATATCATGTGTTTATTGGATTTTTTAAGAGATAATACACGACTTAACACTTTCTTGGGTCATAACTACGATAGTTAATGACACAATTGACAACCAATTGATATATGTACAAAATTTTAATCCAGTACGTATTTATTACGTGTTTAGTACACAAACAATCTCAGCATACCATTTTCTTGCAATGAATTCTCGTTGTAATGCATTTTATTTGAAATTGGATTATAGTTACACGTTAAAAAAATGGCTACTACGTATATCATCTTTTCCAACAATATGGGTCCAACCTCAAAGTGATAACTCTGCTTATTCGAATAATTTCGACCGGATCATTATACTTTTCTGCGTACATTTATCAAGGCACATACCATTTAATACTATTTTTATACAAATGGTAAGAATAGTTTATAATATATTGGTAAAAATGTCACTCTGTTCACAGCTTTGCCTATATTTGTCACGTTTGAAAAGGTAAATATTGAACCAACAAACACCTTTGTCTGAACTTTTAAAATTTCATCCATCCAAATAAGTAGTACGTCCACGAAGGTATATTCAAAGTTTCAGGGAAACCATAAAAAAATTTTATTTCCGACATTCGTCTTGAATTCCAACTTTGCAATAATGACTGTTTAGTATTCATCGTGGATATATAACCCTCCGTGCATACATTTACTGAAAACGCAATTCCATCAATCCAGGAATCCCCTCAAAATCAAAAAAGAGATTTCCAACTTTCCGTCATTAAAAAGCTTCCTCTCGGTAAAGAAAAAGGGGGGGGGAGGCATTAAAAAACTCAACGTCACTCTCGTCTTTCTGGCATTGCATAAAACCCACGAGCGAGAAAATAACGAACAACCCAGCGTTCCACCCTTTGACCATATTATAACCCTCGTAACTCCTCCGTGGCGCTCGTAAAATATTTGTTTCAATTTCCTGGGGTGAGTAAGAGAGGGAGAAGGGGGGGAGGACACGAGCTTCGTTTTTCGACCACGGCAGAGCGACATCCCGAGTTTACGAGCCTGGTCCCGTCGATAAAACTCCCTTTTCCGAGAATTCGCGCGGTGGCTTTCCGGGAGAGCGGCTCGAGGCTTATATTGTTAGCGTTGCAGCAAGTAGGTCGGGATTTTTCGGTCCTGCACTCGGAAAATTATTCGAGAATCGCTCGAGGAATGCACTGGTGTTCTACTGAACAAAGTGGATTGGAGAGGTGTGTACTTTTATTCGCAAGCTGTGGGGATTTGGGCTACAGATTTTTTTACGTAAAAAAGCTTCGAGGATAATTTTAAATATTTTCCAAAAGTATGTTATTGTATTCGGATCAGCTATGTGTGGCATTTTACAATACGTAATATTCAAACCACGTTGCGGAAAAATAAACCAGTTTAAAAATACTGATTCTTTTAACCGAATCTCCATCACTTTACACCAGTCATTAACTACTCGTACTAAGCGATTAAATAAATCCTTTGATTGCAAAGATTAACCAAGTCATATTACTCAAATAATATTATTCCTCTGTCAACCGATCATTTGATATGAAAATTATATTGGCTAATCTCATAGCCCACCAATTAATCAATGCTTACAAACGTAAGCATACGTAACAAGTTTGAAAAAAAAACTGTCTTAAATTCTGGAAGAAAGAATACACGAACAAGAAGCGAAGCTTTAGGAGAAACAGCAGACATAGAAGCCAAGAGAGGGGAGTCGGACGCATCTCGGCTACGTGACGTAGGGAGATCCTTCCTCATCCTTTCCCTAGTTACTACCACTGGGTACATCGATTTCGCAGGATGCAGATATATCCGGTATAAAACGCGTGTCGTCGTCGTCCTTGCCTCTCGAGAATTTGGCGTAGCCCTGAGCTGTATATTTCCCAGCACATCTGTACGTGCATGTGTAGTCGGACAGGGCTTTACCGAAAGAAAGAATGGATAACCGGTAATTGTAGGTTGGCAGGGATTCAATGTAGGTAAATACAGGACGGCCGTCACCGGCCGCATGTAAGCACACATATACACGCACGGGCCCGTCCCCTTTCCCTGGTGGTTGGTAAGGAGCCAAGAAAAGCTGACTCGAGGGTTGGAAGGGGCTACTCTCGAAAGCCCGCTCCAAATGCCTTCGCCCTGTGTGTATTAGGCCTCGACTGCTGCGGCTGATGTGTCTCGGTCATCTCTCCACTCTCTCTCTCTCTCTTTGTGTTTCAAGGCACGAGGCTGGTCTCGTTGTCGAGGCTTGATACATTCCTGCACAGGTGCCATCAACTAGCCAGATACTCTCTGTCCGACGGTATCTCAAGCTCTTGACTGTTGGAGGCTGTTGCCAGCGGCTCTAGAGGGCTTGTTTTCTCAAGTCCGGCTCGTGCTGAAATGATGTGTGTTTTGTGTGTGGGGGTAACATTTTTCCATTCATGTCATCGTGTAATGATCCCTAAGAAGCAGAAGTCTTTATTGGGTAGTATTTTTAACACGTAGATTTTTTATTCTATACTGTGATGTAGTAGTTCCAAGTAATAGCTAATGGAAATATTGACTAGAGTATGTACTTTACGAGAAAATCTGTGATAGTTTCAGATAGTTTTCAAAATTCTAACGATTTTTCTACGATTTCATAGTGACTTCAATGTTGATTTCAAACAAATTTGAAAAAAAAAATGATAAGCGAAGCCGCTTTGAGATGAGTAGCGTAAGTGTAGAAGATAGAATTAATTAGCGCAACGTTATCTTAGTGCCAGTTGGAAAATAAAAACAATAGATACATGTGACAAATAATTGCATAACTTTTTTTCACACCCTTTAAATAATTATGATACACACGTTTTATCATGTTAAAATAAAACTTAAAAATATTTTTTACAAACATAATTCAAAACAGCTATTCACTTGCAATCTGCTTGAACTTTATATTTTAAAATAATTTCATTGCTCTTATGGTCCTCAGTTAGCATTTAATTACATCTGAATTCATGCATATTTATCAACAATATTAGTTGATTTTATATTGGTTATGTTTAAAAGATAGAAATTTTTACGTAAATAATCTAAAAAAAAGCCTTTAATATTAAGTAAAAAATTTCATTTATCTTTCGCAAGTAGTATAGCTCCGATATAGTCAGACTCATGCCACAACAATCGAAATGTAAAGTCTCTCGTCACTTTAAAGAATGTATTGACAAAAAAAGGATATTAATAATTCTGTCCACGTTAAATGGCTTGAAAACAAAATAAAAATCATCATCAATTTGAATGAGAATGACGCAACAAGCCGAAAACACCGGGAAACGCGAGAGTGCCATTAACGTGAACAGAACAGAGATACCGCGGATAAGAAAGGAGGAAGACGTCTTCATCCCGCAAGGGAAATAAGCTCGGGCTCCTCCGCTTCTTTCTCTCTTTCGCATAAAGTCGAACGTGACGTTTTAATTCGGCTCATAAGGTATTCACGTCACGCGTCCGCGAGTCTGCGTTTTATTAAAGCTGGCGTGCACACGCACGTGGATACACCAGCAGAGGTATAGTGGATCCCACGCGTTATGATCCCCGGCGTCGATTTATCGGTTGGATAAAATTCCCCCGAGATTGCGCTCGGCGCATACCCAATCGCCCCCCCCCCCCACCCCCTACGATGCTTTTCTTTTTTCGACAAAAAAGTGAAATATTCCGCGATCGTCCGTGTATACGTTTGTTTTCGCGTGCACTCCCGGTCGGTTCTGATTTTTCCTTCTTTTCTTCCTTTAGGGTCTTACGTTATGTAGCCGCAAGCTAAAACTTTAATAAGCAACCACGAACTCGTTCACAACATCATTAATTTTATGCCCCCCCGAAATCTTCAGTTTTGGAAATCGGATGGTTATTCGGAACAAGACCATCTAAATTTAGTTTTAAATAGATTTTAAACAATTTTGGAATAAAATAATAATTCTTTCTTTACGTGAACGAAAATGGATGAACAATTACCAGGAGTATCAGCCACAAGACGTTCCGATTCCTCTGATCTAACAGTATACCATAATGTAACCTTCACACCTGTTTTAAATTGATTAATCAGAAAAAAAAAAAAAAAAAACTACTGACCACTAGAGTGAATACTACCGTTTTTTTTTTTTTTGGACATTTCCTGTTTCAGGTAATCCTAGTCAGAGCGATTGACCCAAACTCCACCAGCCCCTCCCCAAGTCTAACACACAGAAAATGTATGATTTAATGATATAATTGAAAAGAAAAAATTCCCTAAATTTTACACCATACGAGAGAAAGCAGCAGCTTCCAGTGGTAGTATATATGCTTGTTCTCGAGTCCGACCGTAAAAGAGAGAGTAGGTGGTACAGGGGGAAGGGGATACCCGAACGTCCGTCCGGTAAATAAAGTTGGCGTACTACACGTACGTGGGTACGGTTATAATAGCTCGCCGTGTTTGTACAAAGACCCTATCGGCTCCGTCCCGCGTGTAGAAAGTATCCGAGAGATGGGCGTCCAGGTATTTATAGTATTTGTATTGTGTACAAGCGCAGGATGCGATCCGTGGTGGGGGGAAGGAGTGGATATTTACCGATACAATATCCATCTCCCTTGCACACGCGCACACAGGTACAGGCCTTTTATTCGCGAATTTTTCGGGGATTTGGTTTGACCCCCTTCCCTCGTTTAGCAGCGCGGGCCTCTTGAGAAATTCGTCGTGCCGAGGCTCTCCTTTTAACATAAAATTTGCTCTCGGCTTATCGCGACCCTTTAACGGTTCTTGCCCCCCCCCCCTGCTCTATCGAGTGCTCCGCTGCGCCGGCCTCGACTTTTCGCCGTTGTCGTCGTTGAAGCGAAGTGGAGCGGACTTCGATAGCCAAGACTGAAAGCTCTGCGCTGTATACCGATGGGAAGCTCATGACCCTTGATTTTTTTTCCCCTTGCTTTCATTTTTATTTGCTTCGGAGCTTCTGGGCCTCGGCGGAGTTGGGATTTTGTCGATCTATTTTTTTTTTAGTTGCTGATGGTTTTTTTGTGAGACGAGAATACTTTTTTTTTTTTTTACAAGTGTACGATGATTTTTTTAATGTCAATTATACTCAGCTCTGAAAAAAGTACAGAAGTAGATTCAATAAGTTTTTGTTCTATGTTTGATGAAAAATATTTATTACTGCACGGGTATAAATGTAGCCAACAAGTGTTGACTATGGTTTTTACCTTAGCTTCGTGGTTTTTTTTTTTTAGCTGGAAAACATAATTTTTGCCCTGATTGGCCTTCAATAAACAAAAACGTTGCTTTACGCAAAAAAACTATAGCTGGCGAAGATAAATTTTTTTGCTGCAAAAAAACTCACGGTGGAGCTAAGGTAAGAACTATGTAGTTAAGATTCGTTGATTTCTTTGTGCACACTATTTTTGCAAGAGGAAAAAAATCTAACATTTTGTGGTATCAATGTATAAAAAAACACATCCTTGATTGAATTACGAATTAAAAAAGACGTAGATACACTCGTAGGTGACGGAAGACGTCAAGGCCAGGGCTCGTATTGTTACAACTTGCAAGCTGTGTGTATCCAAACACAGCTCACGTATAATTGAATCACTTGAAATCACGTGTAACAGCAGCAACATCAGTGGTACGTCGTAATCGTGGCCAAAGCTAATGGACTTACGGAAGAGATGATGAGGAAAAGTAGAGGTGGCGGCAGCGGGTTAGTAAAACAAAATAAGCCAGAGCTAACCTTTACTGGGCAAGCTGCCAAAGAAATCGCATGCACGACTCACCCTTGCTCAAATTACTTATATTTATGGATTTTCTGAGTTTCGTACAGTGCCTTATGCTTACCGGTATATCGCTTAATTGGTTTTTTTTTTTAACAATTATTTAAAGAATATCACTACTGTCATACTTGAGTCAAGAGAAATTAGGTCTCTTAAATAAACATAGTTTGGTTTGAGACAAGAGCTGATACACGAACATATTAACTATAGTGAAATAACAGCTTAAATCTATTAGCAAATAAATTTTCAAAGTACGGACAAAAAAACAGAATACGTGTACGCACAAAGTTAATGGCTTGTGAGTATGTGATAATAATATTAATATTCAATTTCAATTTGTTACATTTTTTTTTTGTATTTATATAAACTCTTATGTACAGGTCATACCTGCAGTTAAATCAATTTTTTTCCATTGATATTTATAAACTAGTAATTTAGCAAGTGGATTTGTAAATCGTGAATCAAAACACAACCAAGGATAAAGTTGAAACAACGTGTGAAACGAACACCCTGAAATTAAACCCCGAAAACTATGATTCACAGATTTTCCGGGCAAAAACCCATCAGCAAAACGCTTCGAGAATTAAACGCTCGAAACTGCATCAAATTGCAAAATCATTCGTGCGAAATAGCGCCAAATAACTCCAAGACTCGTTTTCGACAAGTTTTCAGGCAAAACTTCTATTCCTGTAATTACGAATTAATAAAGACTAATAGCTCGATCGTTCGACTATTAAATCCCGGGAAAAGTGGGGGGGGTGATAAGTGTTCGCGCACACGAGAGGATAACAGCGGGAGGGAGGAGGTCTACACCCTGTGGTCGCCAAGTTTTGCGGTCTAGTCGAACACCTGCGCCACTACACTCCACGAACTTTCAGTTTCGCCCTCCTTCTGACTAATGTCTATTGAGTCTCTCATACGAAGAAATATTTTCCATCGAATTGTTTACCTTTTTTGTTTCAATTGATTATTATTACAAAATAATCATAAACTGAAGGATTATCGTGCAAGAGTAATGTAATAAAAATATTTAATGTATACACAAAAAAACATGCATCGTAAGTAAAATGTTTATCAGATTTAATGTTTTAATTACCACTGACGACAAGAGCAAAATTAAACAGGATTAAATAAAAAAAATCGTAAAACGCCCTCTTACCTACATATTCATTTCAATTGAAGAAAAAACAGCTATTAAAAGTTTCTGGTCGACACCTAGCACAAAAAGGCTAAAGAGACGAAAAGAAAAAAAAAAAAGTAGGAGGAGAAGGCGAGGAGGAGCAAACGAATCGCGTGACTATTCATCAAAACTCCGCGGCTACTTAACTCCATGGGCTTTCCTTAACTCATTTTATGAATGAAAGGTTATGCGCCTGGCCGCGCGTGTTACTAATTTTTAATGAAGAAGCCGATGGCAAGAGCAGAGTGGGAGGTAGAAAAAAAAAAAAAAGATGAAAAAAATGCCAAGAAATTTAAAGTAGGTGCTTTACCTTCCCTGTTGCAACGGTCGATCTTATCAACGCGGCTTTTCATTCTTGGTTGCCTTACATGGGGTGACTTGACTATGTAATTACACGGTTGGGGGCAAGAATTTTGTCCTTCGAAAAAATAAATCACGCTCTTTACACCAAACGTTAAAGACTGTCGTTTAGCATCACGGTACGTATAATGTTTTATCGCGCTCGCTGAGGAGAATTGATTACAAATATTTATTGTTAAGAGATTTTTAATACTATTATTGTTCATGATAATTTTAGTAAGTCTTTCATCTTGAATTATAATAAATAATGTTTTTTTCAATGACTCTAGTAAATGAAGCAAGCCCTCGATCCATGTTTTTTTTGGGTAGAAGAAATTTTTACCAATTTATTATTTTTAATGTTTTAGAAAATGTTGGTTATCAATTATTGCAAATAGTTAAACAAATTTTTGCATAGTAGAGGTGAAACTAGTTTGAAAATCGTGTAGTCAATAAAATTTAAAAAACATTTCAGATCCATATTTTGCTATGTTCATTCAACTATTAAAAAAAAATGTGTAATGTACATTGAAAAAATAATCAAGGAAAAACCTTGATAGTCTTACAAATATCCAAAAATAAAATAATTAACAAAGAAAACAAAGTAACAAATTATTACGATCAGTTCCGTTTATCAGATGACCATTGTTCTCCAGGGTCGGGAGTAGGTACACATCCAATGATTTTTTGTGCACCAGTCCCATAAATACACGCTTTCAAACTGGGCGTATGAAAAACGTTCAGAGGCGACTTACATCATCCTCCAAACAGCCACTTTCCTCAATGCGTCCCTTTCTCGTTTCCACTTCCGAGGGAGCTACGTACCAACCAGCAATAACGAGAGCCCCAAAAGCATCTTCCATCCGAACTAACGACCAATTTCGCGTTTCCGCGTGGTATCGATTAAAAAACACGACAAAGCAAGAGAAAGAGAGAGAGCACCAACCAACCAGCCAGCCAGTCTCTGCACCGTACATCCGCGCATTCACCGGAAAATATAACACGAGAGGAGGAGGAGGAGGAGGAGAAGAAAAGCCGAGGCAGGGAGCCGAATCTAGACTCAAAGCGTCGGGCCTATACGTCATCGCTGCACAGAGTGACTTGAATATTCATGTCGGCCAATTATGCGATATTCGTGGCACGCAAAGGGAAAGGGGCTCGATGTATACGTGTATTATGTATGTATATAGTTTACGTGGGGGGGATGGAGACTCGGAGGCGAAAAGCAGACGCGAGGGGACGTTAATTCGATTAAAAGAGGGACCGAATGGAGTCGTCTGGCGATGCTCTGTATATATAAATAAGTACACGGATGCATGTATATATATATATGTACCCGTGGACAGAGACGTTTGACGTTGGTGTATGGGTGGAATTGTGGGGGGTACTATTTTTTAATGAATTTTTCAGGTAGATACGAAGAGGGCCGGGATAATGTCGTCAAAGGGCTGCAGGTTTGTGCATCGGATAAGCAGATAATTTCGGACAAAGGGAATAGATAACGGACGCTGACGTTGACGAATTTTCGGAATTATCCGAGCTGGAAACGAATTTTTAATTGAAAAATTTGGAGGAAAATCGTTCAACTTTTTATAATTTTAGACAATTAAAGAATCCTTAAATTTTTGTGTCTTTTTTAATGTTGGACGCGGTATATTTTTTTGTACTTCAATGAGAATTTAAAACTTAATGAAGCTCCTTCAGGCCGTGGATAATTAATAAAGAGCAATACTTGGACATCTAAACGTTACTTTCATGAAAAAGTTTTAATATTTTCTAAGGGTTACATTTATTTTATAAATGATTTATCCATACTTTGTTTTATGATAAATACTTTACTATTTATAATAAAAATGCATTTGAATTTTATTTTTGGTAATTTTCCTGGAGTGTTGATACGCGGAAAAATTTATTGATTATTTATTAGTAATTTTAAACACTTTGAATGAATATTTTGATTTTTTTTGTAATTTTTCTAGTATTAAATGACAAACGATAAATATTTTTAGGCTCTTACAATTAACACGTCATTCATTTGAATATATTTTCATAAAGGTGTGAGAGTTGTGCCATTCAAATTATTCAATATTCAAAAAATGGAAATTCTAGAAGCACTGCTGGTATGTACATAAAAAATTAATTATCATTTACAAATTATAAGTTAGAAACTTAAAATTTGTAAACAATTTTTTTGTATCAGAAATATAATTCATATATTATAAACTATTTAAAAGTTCTTTATTTGCTTATCACTTAATTTCAAGTATACAATTCATATAGGCTCATGAATGATGATTACCAAAAATAATAATTTGTAGTCATGCAATAACGATTTTCTCTTAAAGCATATCATTTTATTAAGAGTTCGTAATGTCATTTTTTTTTTAAATTTTAATTTTTGTTTCAATCGAGGTCCATTCGTTGATCAACTGAATGTAAATAGTACACAGAAGTTAAACAAGTATCTCTTTGAGAAATCACACAACTCAAGTATTGTACTGCGTTAGGTATTATTGAACACATGGTACTACTTATAAAAAATAAAATTATCAAAAATGATGATACAAAGACTGGTGATAAAAAATTGTAGGTTGTAATGAAAATCTGACAAAAGACTTTTTCGTATGCTCTATCAATAATTTAGATCCAGATTTTTTTCTGTTAATTTTTTGTCTTTATTTATTAATAGTGAGAGCTGGAGAACAAACTTAAACATTGAATTTTCATGCAATACAAATCTATTCTTAAAAAATTTTTAAATTTTTTCCATCAATTACAGTAAAAAAAAAACAAAAACAAAAAATCTGGAAAAAAGCAAAATGCAATTTCTCTGTGTCCTTCATTAACTCAGAAGCACAGGGAATCACAAGAAGGGCTGGTGAGTGGGTTTAGGGCTTAACTTTTAATTGAAAAGCGGCCTCTCCTCATTCCCCAGCGAGCTATTTGGCCTGGAATTTCGTGAGGTACCGCGCATCTTGGAAAAGGTCAGTTCGTATATAGAGCAATATAACGTCCGAGCTCTCGTTTTCTCTCGCTTCAAAGCTTACCTTGCAGTAGCGTGTCGTGATTTAATTTCTGACCTTCGCTAACGACCAGTGCTCCTCACTACTCCAAGCTTGACGAGATTTTCTCCGTAGCGAGTGCTTCACTGGTTTTTTTTTAAATTTTTTTTTAGGGTAAGTAAAAAGTGGCTACATGAATTTTTAATAGACGAAGGATGCTTCAAAGTTGAGAATTTGCAACATTATTTACTTGCAGTAAAAGTATCGTTAGAAAATATCAGCACTAGATACAAAAATCCATTGGATTTTTCAAGAAAAGGATGTTACTAAGTAGATAAAATTGAGTACTTCTTTTTTCGTCAGAGATTAAATTGTATGAGATGAAAGTATCGCTATGTGTGGTAATAAAAATAAAATTACAATTGTAATAAAAAAAATAACAATGGAATATAAATTACAAGAACTAACGAAGCTCTGATAAGTTTAATGAAATAATGAAGGAAGGTATGCTTAGGCTACAATACACTCTAGTAGACAACTATTAAGAAAGAAAAAAAAAAAAAAAAAAAAAAAAAAACAATACTCAAAAAGTTAAGCATATAATTTTAATAACTCATAACCACTGGAGACCCCCCATCGAATCCTATTCTACACTGCTCAACCGTAACCTCAATTTCACAGCCTACAACACACCCGTAGCCCGATTACTGAGCGAGCGATCATCATCATCGATTTTTCATGCAACCCGACTCTGCCCCCGCACCGGTTCTTCCAACCATTTCAAACGGGTAATACCGGCCTTTTTGACCGCTTTACCTTACACAGCACACTTGCCCCCCAGAGATTAAGAAAGTTAGGTGCAAGAGGGCCGCCTCGGACCTCAGCAGAAGACGCCCGCCTTCCTTCGGTCAAAGTAAGTGTACATGCACACACGAAGCGCCCGCCGCGAGGAAACGATAATCCCCCGAGGAACGATAGCACTTTGCCCGAGCTTCTATTATGCATTTAGGATCGAAGGGGGGGCGAGGGGGGCCATTATCGATATTCCCGTGGTTATGAGAGGAATTTTCTTCCTGCCGTGAGACAACCTTTGGCCCTTTGAGTCTGGACGTTCGGCTAGCGAGTCTCGAAACGATGAAAATTGAAAGTCCCTCCCACCCCTTCGACTCGTGAAAACGTGATAGGGGGTATGGTTGAAAACTCTTGTGGAGCAAAATAGGCACTCGAGGATTTTCCAAGGAACACGTGTGATATTGACTCCACGGGAAAAATGTCCTGATAGCTTTATGGATGGAGATAATTTTGTGATGTCGTTAGTTTGGTCTGTGTTGCTTCAGACTGATTATAGTTTCGATACTTTTATAATGGGTTGTATACATTTTTTCTACGCAAATCACATAAAATTTTCGTAGAGAACTTTAAATTTATCGATTGACTTGGGTTCGTAATATGGAACAAATAGTGGTAGAGATATTCATCGAGTAGTGATTTCTCAATTAACAGATCAGACCGCGTGTTTCAAACTTTCAACGAATCGAGAAAAAGATCTTGTAAATTTTTTTCAGTGCTTCCAGTGGAAATTTTTACAAATTACCGTGAGGCTTTGCACTGTGCCGATGTTTGTGAAAACTTCACTTATGAAATGTCTGACGGAAATAACAGTTGCAAACTATTACCAAAAAGTGTACGTGTACCATTGTCGGATGTAATTTTTTTTTATGACGATGACTCATCCTTACGAATTATGAACGAATTGAATTTAAAGTATTAAAAAACATATTTCATAACGAAATTAATCCAAAATTATCTAGTGCCATTAAAATTGTTTGTATGATTATAAATTTCTACTGAAATTCTACCTAAAATCTTGTGAAACCGATGAAATCATGAAATCAATCTGAAATAAAAATTTCCAGCTTTTCTGAGTAAGCGAATATATTTTTTGAAATTAATTTATGGAATCAAGTCAAAATTTAGTTTTTCGGTGCTGAATTGTATGCGTCAGTCAGATATGCCTGTACTTACACTCAATTTTATTGAAAAACTTGTAACTTGTTTTGATAACTATCAGGTTTTTTGTTCTTATTATAGCTATTACGGAATGAAATACACATTCTCTATAGGGTATATTACCATTTTTACAATATTTCACTTTGTTTTCCATACTCTTCGCTCCCATTAAAACAATATAGACCAGAATAACAATAAACAACAAATTCTCGTTCAACTGAGATAATAATTTTTCATAAATTACCTAACGAATACATCACGAAACTATTCAAAACTTTTTTCAAAATCTCAAATTATCAAAAACAGTTTTTTTTTTTTTTTGTTAATTTTTGCAAACAATTTTACATGCATTTGTGATTTAATTATATTTCGACGCATACTATATTGTTAAATCATAATCTTCCTTTGCACGCTCATATTTCGCGGCTGCACAGCAAGAGCCCAGGATTTAATGAATACAGCGCAGAACAAACGTTAATTACGTCTTCGTGTGTTGGTGATTCCCCGCGAGCGTAGCTTTATACATACCAGCGAGGAGACGGTCTACGAGTATCGCACCTCAATCCATTTCGCGCTTCAAAATAGCAGCCTTTCACAGTTGCAAAAAATCAATACCCACCGCAACCGTGACCAAATTATTCATCGCGAATTCATCGCAGCGCTAACTTGTCTTGAATAATTTAGCACGGCAAATGAACAGCGAAACGAAAACTCGCGCCGAGCAACAGAGCCAAGTTTAGAGAAGCTTAGCGGCCGAAGCAGGGGGAGGAAGACGAGAGGAAGGGTGACCACCGCTTGAGCACAGTTTACGATATGGATAAATTATGTACCAACGACTCTGTCATTAGCTCGACGTCTTTCCTTGGACCGAGCGACCGAACTTTCTGATAATAGGATATTCAACGACGGGACTTGCGGTGCCTGGGACTGTTTTCTTTGATAGGGAATAAGACTTAGAGCCCACCATTGGTTACGAAACCATTAGGATGCACTCCCGACTGTACGATCTTTGCTGTGCTAGGCAGTAATGAAAGAAAAAAAAAAAAAAAAAAAAAAAATTTCCTCATACGTCAATTGTTATTATAGTAAACGTATTTATTATTTAATATTTTCATTTCAATTGAAGTAACAATAGGAACTTAGTTGTCGACTACATTTTTATCAGTGCCATAGAAATGAATACTGTAAATTAAGGTAGAAAATCCGTGGATCGAGTTAATCAAGCGAGTAAAGTGCGTCATTTACCGTATTGTGACAGTCTTATAGGTGATGGCCGTATGCTTTTGTAACGAGAAAAATATTAGTCAATAAACTATAATTTAAAAGGACCAAAATAAAGTAAAAATTTTCAAGATTAGTGCAGTATTTTTTATAAAAATAGTTTGATTTGTTACGTATGTCTTTAAAGCTGTTATTGCTGTATCTTATTCCAGCCCACGTTGAAAAACATATTTTAATTTCAAAAATCTTAAAAACTAGTTTACCGATACATTGCCTTAAAAAAATTGTCCATAACAAAAAAAAACTTAATGTATAACGTATTTTAAATTCAAGAAAAGTTTAAGTAGTTAGTGGCGATGGATTTTATCTTAAAAAAAGTTACAAAGGATCACATGAAACTCAAAATATTTGTACTACATGATCTATAAAATAAAACGTAGTCAAATTTAATTTAATTTGCTCAATTGAAGCAACCAAAGACATGTGTCTGTAATTATTTCAGGTTCCATTATCTCAGTTACTTAACTTTGAATCCATTACTTTTTCAATTACATGTGAATAAATTGAAGATACGTGTGATTAAAATATTTAAAAATAGTCAATGTTTGAACCGTATGAAATATTGTTTTGACATTCAGTTGTGTATATTGGAAAAAATTATTGTATAACTTAACAACTGTTCTTGCGTATGAAATGCAAACATTCTCTTGTTATTTTTATTTACAAGCTACTGATGTACCAAACTCAAGGCACGTTTAGAAAAACTTTTATACTAAAGATATTTTTGCCAATAGCTAATATTCATAATAATTTTTGTCAGAGCAGAAAATCTTCAAAATTAAAAACAAGAGATGGAACATTTTGTTAAGCTTCAATTTTCAGAGTGCAGCGGCAGAATTTCGTGCAACAATGATCAATTTCCGCGGAGGCATAAAACTGGTTGAAACGACGGAGTGCGCTGCAAGGAGGTTATACAGGCTGTAAAACGAAATATGCAATAGAGACGGCAGGGAGACGAGAGAAATAGCCTGGGAGCAGTAAAAGAGTATATATGTAGGTGTCTAGCAGATAAGGTGGCGCAGCGTGCAATAGGAGGATGAAGATGGAAGGGAAGAAAAGAGAGAGCCGGAGCTCGACATGCCTCAGGAATATGAGCAGAGAATAGTAAGTGTATGGAAGGAGGGGGTCAGGGGGTACCTCTCTTCCATGGCAGGCTTAAATTTATCTATGCTTCGTCCCAAGCTGATGTGTGTCTATCTCGTTGATACTTCGACATTTGTTGTGTACGCTAACCAACGATGCTTTTGTAGTCCAGTCCACTGTTTCTATTGTAAAAAATGTGAGATGATTGCAAAAGTTTTGACGGGTATTTACTAATAATATTTCATTTCGTAATATTACAAATAACTCGGTCGGTAAGGCAGTGCACCTACTGTACTGTTTGTAGGTTACCGATTATTCATAGCGTAAAATATGTGCCATGACGACATGACGTAAAAATAATTTTTTTTCTTTAGACGATATACCTGCAATTGAGTAATTGACATGTTAGAAATTAACAAGTTTCAGAACAATGATATGTTCAAGTTTCGAGTAAATACATAATTTCTAATACGAGGAAAAATGGGGCAGAATATTTCAACCGATAGAGAAAGAAAAACACTAGTTACAACCAAAGGACAGTACGAATTATTCAGACCTTGAAGAGACCACTGCACCAATATAAAAAAAAACAGAATAGCAAGAATGTTGGGTATCGATTGCATCCTCGAACCTTTATTTCGGTGATTTTCCGCTCTCTTCCTTTCGATACCAACTTCGACACTGATTACTCCTTGCCTCTTTTCGACTGTGTGCTATTCGCTTCGGTGCCTTTTCTCTTTTCCTCCGTTTTTTCCCAGAAGAAAATAGCGAAGAAATCATTGGCAAAATATTAAAAACTACGCATGAACGACGTTGGGGGGGGGGGGCAACGGAAATTTTTGCAGAGGCAGTTTGCTCCGTAAATACATATTTGTTGTAGATTCCTTCTCATCTCACACAAGTTGTGTGTTGATAAAAAAAAAAAAAATTCCCTTGTATATTAAAAGCTTCTGTACCCTTTCACTTCTCGATTTTTCATTTTTATAAGAAAAAAATTACACTAATTTTTAACCATACGTTAACTTGCAAAATCCATCTCAATGATTCCTGTGGCCTCGAAAATACAGCAAATCATTAACCAAATCCACTAAAATTAAACTAATTCTCGATTCGTGTAAGCTTCAATTGAGCCTCTAATTAATCAATCATTCAATAACAACCATATCGGAGCATATTTTTAATTGTGCCCACTAGCCATGTATCGTCAATGCATCATCAGTAATTAATGAAGGACTCGCTTATCGCGGGTCACAGAGCTAATTGAAGGATCAATATTACAACAGCAATGGTAGCCACTGTATACTCTAGCGTGTAATAATTAATGACGAGCACTTTGTGTTGACCCGTGCTGGAAAAAAATTTTTTTTCTTTAAACACACGCAATGGCCTTACAACACGCGTGTACGCGGTACGAGGGACTGCTCCTATTTACGCCGATAACTCGCTAGAATGGACTCCCACGCGAAACTTTCGCGTCTTTTTCGGCAGGGGCACGAGCAGCACATTCAGAGGAGGAGGAATAAGAAGAAGGGAGAGTTTTGCGAGTTAATGGCGTGGAGTTAACGCATCGCGACCACCGAGAGAGAACTTCTGCCGTCTCCCCGCGCTCTTGAAGCTTCTTCGTCTCCTTCTTGAGGAGATGGGGTAGAAGAAGAAGAGGATGGCGCGTAAGAAGCCTCGGAGAAGTACGTGACGTTCCGGGGCGCACTTTTTGCTCTTCAAGAAGGCGCTGTGGCGCGAGCGGGCTTAAAGTGTGCTGCGGAGTCTTTTTTGCATGGAAAGTTTGTTGGATCGCGGGCTCGAGATTATCGAGGGGGCATCGGTACGTAGGGACCTGCGAGGGAGGAATCTGTTGTTTGAGGTGGGCAGTTTTCATTTTTGATTATGGATTTTGGGAACTATGCGAGAAAATGTCGAGGGCACTTTTTTTCCACCCGTGAATGTGAGATTGGGATGGGCGTACTTTCAGAACTCTTTTATTTTTTTGATTCTCAGTAAAATTCAGGAAACATGTGTGCACTCATATTTTGACGAAGCATCAGGCAAGTTGGTGAATAATTTAATTTGTTTGTACCCATAAAATTTTAGTACTGTTTTTTAACTAAAAAAAAAAAAAAAAAATATTTGACCTTCTCCCTAACTCGTTTGTGGTTGTCACGTTGTTTTATTATTCTTGAGTATATACTCTTTGTTTCAATATTTGATGAAAATTGTACAGCAGAGGTGTCGTTTGTACATCAAGTATTCGTTTTTGATACAAATATTTAAAAAAAGTCTTGGATCTGCAAGTATTAGTAAAACCGTAACTATATACAGTGCGGTGGAGGTTGCCTGAATTTTCTATTTTAGGAAAAAAAATCTCGAATACACGGTTAAAAATTGTAATAACAAAATGAGATTAAGTATTTTCAACAAAAAATTTGAAAAAAAACTTTAAGAATATTACTTTTTGTGTACCCCTACCTGAAAAAGCAGCAATAACTCTTAAGTAATGAAAATACTTACATTTTTTGTAAGGAAGTGGTTCGAGTAAACGATAAGTCAGACACATAAAAAATACGTCATTTAAATATTCAGGAAACAAAGTTTCACAGTACGATCGATGTGAAAATCGCAAAAAAACATCGGCTCAACTATTTTAATATTCGAATAGTCTTGAGCTCCCAACAACAAAAAAATTCAACTAAAAAATTTAAGAACAAAAAAGAGGAAAAAAAATGAGGGGATCCTTGCACCTCTCCGGTCTTGGGAGGCCACGTACTTTCTCCGGCCCTTCATTCTTAAGTGGCATTGTTTCCCCTTCCGTTTTCCGTTTCTTCTCAACAGTCTCTCTCTCTCTCTTACTCTCTTTCACTCTCATATTTTTTCTCTTCCTTCCACAGCGGGCCCCGAAAGGAAGGTATGAGCAATCTTTTTCTTCCGCGTCTGTAGCGAGTCTTTTACGATTCAGCGCGTCAAACACAAGTCCGTGCTCGGAACTTGCTTCGTCTCCTCCTCCTTTTGCTCGCTCGCGTGCACTCGCTATACTTTTCTGTATCAGCGACACGAGACGCTTCCTTCTACTTTTCTGTTTTACTTTTGTGAAAAAAAAAAAAAACAAAACAATCTCACTATACGTATGTGCATTGCAGATATGCAAGAAAATGTGGGTAGGATTTTCAGTTCATGATCACTTGCAAAAGAAAAAAAAAGAAATTTAATGGTAAGAAATAATAGACTAAAACCTGAACACATGATAAATCTTAAGGAAGTGTAACAATATATTAAAATACTTTATACATAGTCAATACAAAATATTTTATCACCATACTAGCTTTATAATAAAAACTATGTTACTACTTATAATCTATAATTTTTCATATCACAGGTAGGTAAAAAAACACTCATTTTTTTATTCACAGAAGATTTTTACTTAAAACTATAATATTCTTACTCTTCAAGAAAACGTACTTTTTTTGATGGTTCACAGAAATAATAATAAAAATAATAATAATAATAAAAATAATAATAACAATAATGTCTTACTGCAATAATGTTTCAAAGGATTGAATTGAATAATCAATATAACAAAAGCTCAGGCTGATTACATAAGTCGAATTTTCACTGATGGTAGTCCAATAAAGATGTCGAAAACATTGTAATAAAAATGTTCACGATTTGACTTGATTTTACAAGAAACATACAGAATCCAAACTATTTTCAGAATATATTTTCATTTACATTTGTTAAGTTACGGGAATGTAGTTGAAGGAGATAAGAAAATCGACCGAAGCGCCCACGGTGAAGTATATGCATTAATTGTTTACCTTTGGAGAATCGCCGTTGGTACATGGCTATATATAAAAAATGACCTCCCAAAACGCCGAATACGGACACTTTTCTGAAGGTGCCACTTATCATTCTCATAGCAAATACTAACACATTTATTAAGTTAGTTTTTAGGTTGTTTCACCCAATTTATCAACGATTGTAATTTATCAAAACAGAAAATTATAAAATAGCCTTAAAACGAGTTAATAACAGACAAAAACGTATCTAGTGAATTTTACAAATACTACATTTGAACAACTTTAGTCTCAAAACAAACACATACTATAACTCTCTCAATATGTCGTTTCAGTCAGGGTAGACGTCAAGCTGTTAATATGGAATTCTCATCCGGGCCTTATACGGTGAATATGTACATCTTTAGCCTCTGGCGCATAAATTTATACAGATATGTTGCGTTTCCGTACTAAACATTCGGAAAATGAGACACTTATCGTAATTGAGCTCGCCATCTCGCGTCCAATTAAACCAACCATTTGAAGCGCGGAGTTTATTCAAAATTCCACGAAGCAACGTGATTTTAATTAACCCTCGAGAGAAAAGGAACAAGCGAACAAGGAGAAGAATAAGACCTCAAAGCGAGCGTTTGATCTTATCCTTAATTGACGAAACTCCTTTTATTTCTGATCGTCATGGCCGTACTCGTCCCGTCTCTCCTCCCAAAACACAATAAAGCCGACCGTTAGAGATAATCTTCTTGCGATGTTACTTTACCAGCCCAAGGAAGAAGATTGCCGATAAAGGCCCTTTTAATGCCCCGACTGGGCAATCTAAATGATCGAAAATTATAGAGTCTGGTGATTTTGTAAAATGAATGTAGGTATGCACATGTTGGATGGGTCGATGACACCGGTGGCTATGAAAATCCACGAGTAATCGTGGTAAACTATGAAATAGTTAAGTGATTCAAAGGAAACTCCTTAGGCTTCTTAACGTTACGTTTGGTTTGACATTCATAGTATAACGTTTGGAATCTTTGCAATATTGAACATTGGCTGAACAAGTTATGTATGAGGACAGTAGGATATCTATGCATATTTGAATATTAACATTAGTTTTTTGAAGCTTGTCCGCAGATTATGGATTTCACTTCTTTGCACTGCTGAAAACCAGCGTAAAATTTTGTAGTTAAATAAAAAATATTCGATGATTGAGTATTTACCAATAATTAAGTAATACAGTTATCGTTACAGATTCAAAATAATTAGATGATAATAACGTCAAACTTTTATTTTCGTTTAAAAATAAAGACCATAATATCCGTCTTAGTTAAAAAATGTATGGAAAAACTTTGCAAGCTATAAACATTGGTTCTTATAAAAATAATTAAAACGAGCTTTTTTGCGCGATATTTTAATGGAATGGGCAGTTAGATTAAGACAAAATTACATTTATTGCAGATTTATGGAAAAGAAAACTTTATCAATGTATATTGGGCAAATCTCTAACGCTAATCACTATAGGTATGGATATTGCACTTTTGCCACATGATTTGGACGTTTTTAAAAACTAGTTGTGCTTGAAATGAAATGACCGTAAGGATGGTATTTACACAATTGCCAAACCTTCATCAAAAAGCTTATGTTTAAAAAGATTTGTTCTTCACAAAAAAATATTCGCACAATACACTAATATTTTTTCCCGCACATTTTTCTTCAATTCATGGAGGATGAACATTGTTTTTACTGAATCAGTTAATTTTCACTGATTTCTGAAGTAGTCCAAAGCTTGCGAATTAAAACAAACATTGTCTTCCACACGAGTATCATAGTATTTAGGTATCTTTGCGCAATTAGCACTGGCGAGCAAAAATAAATAGAGTAAAGTGTATACATTTCAATGAATTTTAATAAATATTTGTACTTATATGTTACGTTAATGGATTAATCGGTTACGTAGATAAATCATGTATTTTGCATTGACCAAATAAATTGACAAAACATACAAACAGTAAGTTTTAGTATTTATTTTCAAAAATGAATTTGTGTATCGTTCATCAATGAACAAATAAGTGTAAACAAAAGAATGTATGAACGTATGGTCCAAATAATGAACATAACAATAATAGTATTATTCTATGAAAAACATAGTATTGTTCTGCGTATTGTTTTGTATGAGCCAATGAGAGAAAGAGAGAGAGAGGTTAGACGAAGCTACGTGCTCGGAAGAGAAAGAGAGCGGTATAATTACGTGACCATCGCTAGCCACTCTCGTTCTCCCAATGGCTGAAATTTATACAGTCATGCCTGCTAATCTGGAGACTAATAATTTGTTTTTACATAATTTTTGAATATTAGATTTGATTTTATCTTTAAAAAAAAGATACCAACTGGTTAATATCAATAGAGTACCAACTAATTAAAAGTTTATATATTAACGGCTAGAAATTACAATAACTGAGGTAGTCTAAAGATCGTTAATAAATTATAAGTAATTTTGCATAGCAAAATAATTAAAATAAATATTTTTAAGTTAAAGTACACACAAGTAAAAGTGTCAACGAAATTGCGTGTCAACGAGCCTAAACAAATTAAGACGTTAAGAGAAAGAAAAAAAAAAGAAAGAAAAAAGAAAAAAAGCTAAGTTCATTTTTACATGAATAGGTATTTTTCTAAATGAATGACTCGAAGTTTGTAAGATCCTGTGAAAATTAGGGAGTAGGTCAATGACACGACGAGATCTTGCTTCTCTCTCACTCTCGTGAGCTCATATTGAACGGACACCTCCTCACAACTATTGGTCCAGTACAAACTATGATGCAGAAATTGAAATGCACGTAAGTGGTAAATAAGTTATAAATAATTAATGAGAGGAAACTCAACGAATTTTCAATGCTCCCAGCTGATGGTAAAAATTGTTAAAAATACAACTTGCTATAGTGTCGAACTTAAAGTGTCAGTATTGAAATCAGTATGCGTGCAATAAACGTGAATGTACCGAAATACATGTGTGCATGTGTACGTCGTGATCTTTCACGGTGTACGTGCGGAATTCGTTCGTTTCGGGATATTCTCGAGAGCTGAAGACCAAAAAGTGAAAATATCCCCCAGCCAAGTTTCGAGCTGAAATTAAGCCGAAATGAATTATTGGGGTGTTGACTCACGCCAAGCTGAACATTTTCGAAAGGGGACTTGCGAAGAAACGCAAGTTGTGAAAGTCAGGAAAAAGCAAAAGTACAGAGTTAAAATAATTTTACAAAGTCCAACGGAATGAGATTGCATCATTGACTTTCAGCTAAACAATACCTAAGCGATAATTTTTACGTTTACAGGTGTATACACCGATGGTTGTAGTACCATTCAAGTTTTTCAATATAATAGTCGCAAACAAATGGATAAGGGCACAAGTAGACGTAGTTAATAAGAATACATTAGACTTCACACATTTTGTTTGACAAACGCGTCTTGTTGAAAACATAAAACTCTTGGGTAATTCAGTCACATGCCCACCATTAACTTATTGTTTTTACCATTTTTATTTCAAGTGAGAAAATACGCAAAGTTTATGCAATTTCGAGATTAAATTTGACCAATTTACTACAGTAAAGAACGTTTGCTGGCCTCACATCTAAATTCGCACAGTCACGATGCAACATGAACAATCATACATTTATGTTCGTAGTGCACATCGGGTGCAAAAGAACGGAGATCTTCTCCGAAAGAAAAAGAAAAGTTTAAGGGAACAATGGGTATTATGAAGATGCGAAAGTGAGAGAACGCACAATGGCATCAATAAAAGTTGTCTCAAACTCGGCAGCACCGTCGCAGGGTTAAGCTTCTCGGGACGTGCTCCCGGCACTTCAGCACGAGTGAATCAGAGTTCTTGACGCCAGAATTTGGTCTTATTCTCCTGGCCAAGCGAACCCTGCCGTGCACTTTAGGCTGACCAAGTCTTTGGTACGCGGAAGTGCAACAGTGCCCTCGTTCCTCTAGTTACACCGTGGCTGACCAAAACCTTGGGACGCGCTGGTAAATTGATTGTTTTTCAGAGCACAGTTAACCTAACATCAACTATCAACCACAAAATTTTACCGTCCACGACTAGTTGAGGCTACTCCGAGATCACGTTGACAAGTTACAGGTGACGCGCTGTGCGAGCTGTACAAACCTTCTCATAGCTACTGAGTGTGATCTTCTAAGTACGTATGCACGTAAAGCACTTACTTTTGAGCAATTGCATTGACTTGAAGCCTACTTACTTTCAAATGGGTTTATCATGAAAATATAACCATAAGATTTTCTACCGTTAAAGCAACGCTTTAGTTATTCGGTGAGATTGAAACGGTACGTGAATTTTAACATTTTTTGTACTGCTGATTTTCGTACTATCCGAAAAGCACTACTATATTTAACTAAACTTCAAACTAAAGTGTAACTATATTACTTTTGTTAAACTGTAAACAACGATAAAGTGCCACTTGAAAACAAGGATATATATGTACGTTATCTGTAGAGACGGGCAGAACACTGGCACGCTATATCTATAGTTACACATGTTTGTTCAAACTATACAAATATCGTACCAATATTAACACACTTGACTTGTAAATTTACATATTAATTAATTATCATAATTTACTTCTATCCTAAAAGAGTAATCGTCGTGTGATTTAAAAGCCATTTTATTTGTAGTATGATTGATTACGTCGAAGCACGTGGTTTGTTTGGTGTTCTTTTTTCTTAATTAAATGCGTTTTAATTTACATTTTAACTTAAGCAGAATATTATAAAAATAATCTAGAGTGATGATACTTGATTTATTTATTTTTTTCAATGAAAAAAATAGAAAAAAATAGTATAATATTTCAACACGGCCTGCACACTCTTCAAGGTATTAAAGAAAACTATGGGAACCTATAAATAATAGCAAAAGTCATAACATTTTTTTCAATGTCTGCAAAAGTCATGTAAAGTCCTTCAAAGACTGAATATATATTTTTCTTATCGAAATGATTTTTTAATTCTTATATACATCGTTGATTGGTAATTAAAGTACTTCCTTATGGTACAACCTAAATTAGGTGTTCTTCGTACACTTTTATTGCAAAAACTTTTGTTACTATCTGTCATTGTGTTAACTGCCATATAATTTAACACAAATACAACACGTGATTCAATTGCATGAAAATCTTTATGGGTAGTGAAAGTCATCGAAAGTCAGTAAATGACTCAAAAAACCTATTAAAATTATATGATGAGATTAAAATTTTTTTGCAATATTTTTGCAGCCATTTGAAGGCTTGAAATGACTTAGGCAGTCTTTATTTTTACAGTTTTTTGAACTTTTTGCTTATAATTATTTTAAAACTTTATAAAATTTTCTAAATTTAAACATTTTTTCTTTTTTGTGAGAAAGTTTTTAAAGTTTATTATTATTTCGTTTTGCTGAGGATGGTTCATTTAAATAATTCTTATGAGTCCTAATTTTTTTCTGAATTTTTCTACGATTAGTTATGTGACCAACAAGCTCTTGACTAAATTTTTTACTTTGAGGTGTAAAATTGGAATTTTTTGAATTTTGTGCTGATCTACGTAAACTAAGTGAATGGTGCATATATTCTAAACTGTTTTTGTCGGCATCTTAATTTGTTTGTTTGAATAGATTTTTGTTCTTATTTTTCTCCGTATCGTTGTCATTAGATTTTATGTGACGAAAAAGATTGAACTCATTCCATCTATTGCTATTTCCATAGTTTTGAGTTTTAATAATCTTGTCACGTATTAGATACTAACCTGTAGAAATAAAACCTTTTTTTCGTAGAAAAAACATGAAGTTGTACACTTTTCAAACTTCCTTTACTTTCAAATGACAATAGAACTTTGCTACTCTCTATAGCTTTTTCGTGTTCATTGGGTAGTTTTTGTACCTCAGTAGATTTTATGACCACTTCATATTCTGTTTCTTCTTTTACTTCATTGTGCTTATTTTCTTGCCTATTCGGAATTTATAATTAAGGCGCCAGACGTGTCGAGAGTAGACGTCGTTTGCTCTTTAATAGTTTTAGTTTTTGAATGTGGAGAAAATTATTGACACTAAGCAACGTCCGGAGCATTGTTTTTTAATGCAAAATACATTTTTTCTGGCATTTTTTCAGTTTTAATTAATTATCTTGAAAAGAGTAGCTCCTACAAAAAAATTTTTTATACAAAAATTGTTCAAGTGATGTTTCAACACAAGAGTAGGAATTAAAAAAATAATTTATCCAAGTGAGATGAAATGACGTGTCCTGGCACTAATATCGAGCTCCAATCAATTGGAGTCGGTAGATATGGGCAATAGCTGAGATTTCTCAAAAATTTAGATTTTTTAATAAATAAAGAAAAACGTTATTTAAGAAAAACCAAGACCATATTTTTATCAATTTTCAAAGCATTTGACTTCATCGATTTTTTACTAAGTTAAAAAAAAAGAAAGTTTTTTTTTGCGACCAATATAAGCAGAGATACGATGTTTTAACTATGTTAGACCCAGTGGCCGCCATTATTAATTTTTCGACTTCGGATCCCGAAGCCGCACGAAGAGATCCAGACTATATATGACGCCCTTCGTGCAGCTTCGGGCGCCATCGGTACGCGTGGCTTGCGGCGGGCCACCACGTGTAAATTTTCACTAACTTTATCTGTCATTTGTTACAAGATGCTTGCTTCAGCTGATTTGGAAAAAAGTGCCGACTGTTCGTTAAATATTTAAGAAGACGCTTGAATTGATTTGAAGTCCAAAAATTAATTAGGAAGGCCACTGGGTGTAAAATAATAAAAAAAATCACTTGCTTCCATATATCTAAGTTAAATATTGACGAAAATAGGGTCCTTAGTTGCCGTTTTTTTTTTAAATCACCTGTTGGCTTATTTATTTAAAAATCTAAATACTTGAGAGACCAAAGCTATTGTGCATACCTGAGGAAATCCAATTGGTTAGAATTCGATATTGTTGACAGGATACACGTTATGAACAATCGATATTTCAACTTAATAATTTTGCAATAGTTCGTCATTTGCAAATTTCTTAATCGAATTTGCGGCATATTGTTGAGGCATCGACAAGACTACAACATACTCAATTTTCATTAACTTTGAAGCATTTTCACTACTTTGGAGGTTTTTAATTCTTTTTTGGTCTTAATCGCTTGTTCAAACAATTAAAAATAAAAAAAATTTTCTCAAATTCTGAGTTACGTGAAGAATTTTTATCATTTGAATAACTTTGTATCACAATTTTTTTCGTAAAAACTACTTTTTTCGAGATGTTTAATAAATACTGAAAAGATGCCGCATAAACAATTTGTTTTGCATTAAAAAACAAACAAACATTTCCAGACCTCACTCAGTGTCCAAAATTTAGAATCATGGGCTTCGTATTTTTCTTTACAATTTCACCCCTAAGTTTTAAATCCTTAAAATGTAAAAAATTTTCACTTTTGGAAATTTTTTAGCCTCTGATTCCCTTAGAGATTACAATGAACAACGAAAAAATGCTCTTTGAACTTAATTTTTTTTACGAACAGATTACTACTTTCTATAACAAAATCGTGAATGCCTGTAATCAATTCTTTCACCTATTGTGAATTTAAAATTTTTAGGATTCTAATTAAATTTTCCATAAAATAATTCAATATCAGAGACACAAAAATTCAGAGAAATCTTTTTCCAGATACTTTTTTTTATACACCAACAATCTTTCAAAGTAAAAAATCCAAGTATATTTTTTAAAAAGGGAACTGTCGTTCGACATCCTCGATAAAGATAGTACATGTGTAAAGATTGCCTGGGTAAGACATGGTATTCACGATCACAAAGATAAAAAAAATTGCAGAAAAATTTTGTCTCTTTCAGTGGTGTACAACATGCTAAATGCAATAATAAAATACTGGAACATTTATTAATCAATTATGAAAGTTGATGGAATGTATTTTTTTTCTCAAGGAGTAATATTACCCTTGCCCACAAAAAAAAGTCTAACTGCCGCATTAAATTGATCGCAAAATACTTTTACGACTTTCTAACAATGTAACACGTAACAAAGAAAAAAAAATCCGTTGTTTAATCGATGCATCAGATAATCAATTAAACATAAGCCAAATGAAATTGATCAAATAACTGATGAACAACTTTTTTTGTTGGCAGAAAAACTTACCAATAAAAATCCTTCAATCCTTAGTCATGGATCAGTAATCATCGTCTAAACAAGAAAAGCTATGATCAGAAGACCTACAGCAATAAAACAGTGATTGCCACTGGCTTGGTAGGAACTTAATCCCAACGCATCCAAAACTTCAGTGGCACATCATGGATAAATGCAAGATGTCATTGAGGAGCCGCGGTCGAAGGTCTAGGCGCGAAAACGAGACCGCCAGTACATCTGCAGGGACAAGCCACGTTTGCAGCGAGTGTGGAAAAACATTCACCACGACTTGCCACCTCAAAAGACACGAGCGCACCCACACGGGAGTAAAATCCTTCCAATGCTCGTTTTGCCGAAAGTCATTCGGAGAAGCCGGTACTCTCAAAGTGCACACGCGCATCCACACGAGCGAGCGTCCCTTTAAATGCTCGGTGTGTAAAAAGCGCTTCACCCAACCCAGTAATCTCACGGTACACATGCGCTACCATACGGGTGAAAAGCCCTTCCAGTGCTCCCAATGTCCACGAGCTTTCAAACAAAAAGGCGGCCTCACGACCCACATGCGGAGCCACACGGGCATCATTTATGATCGATGCTCCGTCTGTCAGAAGGCATTTTCCGACCCGAGCAACCTCATACGGCACATGCGCATCCACACGGGTGACAGACCCTACAACTGTACCATGTGTGATAAAACATTTATCACCTCCAGTGATCTCGTGAGGCACAAGCACACCGTACATAAAAAATAAGTGTTGATAAGTGTCGTACTTAATTTTTTTTAAAAATAACAATTTTACGTAAGATATTTTTTAGAGAAAAACTTTGCAATATATTTTAATAGTCATATTATTCTTTTGTATGATTAAATTGAACGAATGTACTTATACGATTATAAAGGACTAAGAATGTTTCGTTGTGCAATGAGTATATTTAATAAAAAATTGCATGCTGTAAATATATATATTATTTTGCCATATAATAATCTACGTTTCCTTCAAAACCCTTGAGGAAAAAGTGTTTTTTACTTGAGCACATAAAATAGAAAAGAAGGCTATCACATCTTCCTATAGATATGTTCGGTGCAACAAGTATATTTAATATAATATATACTTGATTTACATTATGACGTTTTTTTCTTTTTCATAAAAATCTTGTGGTCGTAGTAAACCTCAATCCCTCAACTTAAAATAAGAATTTGCGAGGTAAGGTACAAAGTTCTGTTGAACGAAGTTGATGTAAGTTCACAGTGTTGTACTCATAGTAACCTGTATTTTATTTATTTCTTCATAATTATTGATTCATTCGGAATGTAAATCATAAAATTTATTTGGCAATTAGTACCATGTCGGACCAAGAAGCTGTAACCAGTTTGTTAAATTGATGCTAAAAAGAATCGGCAAAAAAAGTGCACCCAAAGAAAAAAAAGGGTCCGAAGTTTGGTTCAAAGAATATCTCTTGGCCATAGCTGTACTAAGATGTGCAGGACGAAAGGAGGTGGCTAACAACTTCATGCAGCCGAGGCTGTAAAGCTGTCCTCTCTGTTTGTACGCGTGTGCGAGTATATGTGTACCCCAAACGACAAAGGCCATCGTACAAAGGAGGCGAAGCGGAGGAAGAGCAGCAGAGGCGAAGGATTTCATTACGTCCGCGGGAGGCTTCATAACCAAGGGACTCTTTGGCCCCTTCCCCTCCTTGGCGATAAATCGGGATTGTCCTCCTTATTAAAGTTTTCCGACTACGGAGTTGTGTCAGAGCTCCATCGTCTTGGGGGATGCGTGGGGCAAGTGGGTGTATGGGTGAGCCGGCGGATGACTTAATTCTCGCGTTATTGAAAATTTCCGGCACGCTTCTTCTCCCGCACCTCCACTCCTCTCCCTGTCTCTTACTGCCCGTTCTTTTGGTCCTTTACCTCACTCTTCCAGTCTTGCGTTGTCTTACTGTGGTCGGGTGAGTGTGCATTACCAACTTTATAAACTATGCGCAAGACCTTAGAATATGCTGTACAAAACAAAGGAGACTATATAGTTTCAAACCAAGCCAATGTATACGTAATACCGTTCCTGGAAGTGGTGATAGCATAACTATTTATCATTCCAGAACTCGAGAAATATTACAAGGAATACTGCCAGTAGTACGTGATAGAGATATTTTTGGTGAGGAAAATAGTAATAAGGATAAATTTTTGCATATCTGTATATTGATTGATACATTAAAGTCACAAAATACAAAGGGTGAGTGATGATATACCACGTAACACACAACGTGAAAAAGTTTCATTTGTGTGAACCAACGTTAAAACGAATACTAAAGCAGCTAAATTTATGCACAAAATTAGATTGTCGTGACTGATACATCTTTTGAAATAATTGTGAATTTACCAATATTAGAACTGTTGCTTCAGTTTTCTAGATATTTTTATAAATTATGACTGTTGAGACGATGTTTAGCACACTTATTCAACATTTTATCAAATTTGTAAGGTATGAAGATAGTTTTCGAAAAGTAAATAAAAATATTGAAAAATTGTATTTTTTTTTAGACCTATACTATCCTCTTTGACATCCAATGTGCAAATCTTTAATTTTTTAAGATGCACCCAAAAAACTATTTTTTTTCTTCAACCTGTAAACAACACATTTTTTAACATAAAGGCACGACAATACCTTTTTTGGGCATGTGTATAGGTTGTTCAAGTATTATTTTTTTGAAATTCACATTTTTTCTCGACTACGAATGGATCCAAAAATTTTAACAGTTGCATGCAAAAAACGGGTTACAATTGTTCAGAGTTACACAGTCTCGGGGCTGGTAAAATTATTCCCTTCGACAAAAGTTTTTGAACTTGAAAATGTTAGTTGTGGTGTTTAAACGAAGCTACAAACCAAATTTCAGCCCAAGCGGATGTAAGCTCTTTCAGATAGTCGATGTACACGTCTTCGTACATTAACGTTTTGGAATTAATCAGGTACCACTTCGATCGCTCACATAATGGCCTCCAAATTCGTTTTACACCAAAAGTAAATGATTGAATTGAAAGATCACTCTTTTTGCACTGATGAAAATACAAAGCCTGTAAACTAAACCAAAATAGTTCATGAACCCCATCACAAACTCCCAAGCACCAACTCGAAAACAAATGGCACCCGATACAGTGTCAGCTACATGCATTCATCCCTCACTCGGAATTCAAACACCATTAACTCCCTTGCTAACACTGTCCCAGACGTCCATCTGTCTACCCCTTCTCCCCGGTCGCGAATCCCCTTTCATCACCTTATCAGACGCGAAACGAAGAAGCCAAATCCTCGAAGGATATCGGCTAGCCCAGCCGGAAGAGAGAAAAAAAAGCCCTTTTGCCTTGTGTGCACATGTATATATACGTACACACGTGTACATTGTAGCGCGCCTAAAACTACAGGAGAGAGCCTAGACACGCGGGGCAAACGGTGTGTTCGTGGGGCGCGGTCTTTCTCTCCCGCACTATGAAACGCCGGCAGTCGGTGAAATTTAAGAGCGCATTTAAAACTGGTTTGGCGCGATGCCCTAAAACCTCCCGCCTGCCGGGAAGAGATACCAGGGCGAGAGGAAAGGGTACAGCCGGTGGTGTGTGTAGGCTCTTTCCATCCGACAGCAGTTTATCGCTCTTACATTCTTGGAGAGCCTCTGGATGGATTTGCCTGTGCAGAGCCCAGGCTTCCCCCATCCAGTGGCTGGCTGGGATGGATCGAGAAAAGAGTACACGCGAGAGAAGATAGTTCGAGGTGGCAGGAAAATTGCCCGACGTGTTTCCCCCCCCCCCTGCACCCAAAGTGCGATGTTTGTTTTCGCGTTTTGTTTCGGATTCGTCCGAGGATTTCAGATGTGTTACGTACGGGCACCCGCGTATGTGTATATCTCCCGTGAAGGGTACGTGGTTTTTCGTTGCAGATTGAAATTTTGCTTACACATAGTAGAGCCTGTTTTGCATTGAACACAGATGGGGTTGGTCTGGTTATGTTGGAGTACTCGTGAGTGTCAATGTCAGTCTAACTCACTCTCGTTTCAACCGTATCAATATTTACCAATCTATCATACCAGCTTAATTAGTTTGATTAATTTTAATCAGTTATCAATACTATATCTATTTTTACGTGAAATACCGAGAAACTTATGATTCAATGTAATAATCCAGCCTAAGTGTAGTGCAATCAGTAGATAATCAAGAAAAAAATGATTATTCGTGATGGCAAAAAAGTGCCCAGTTATTCAATCGATTTGAACTATTACTTTATTGATACCTCGAAAAATTAAATTTGTGATTTTTATCACTTCACGTATATAAATGATGTATCAAAACTTATAGAAATAAATAGTCGGTATGGTAGAAACCCTTTTGATACAATGAGTACCCTCAGAGATGCAGAAAACAGAGGTTATGTTTGACATAGGCGTTTTCCTATTATAAAATGACTTCATTCCATTAACTTTTTCAGTCTACTCAGTCGGTAAAGTAAAATTAACGGTTGATAGATTTTATGAGGTGTTTACCGTGAACAGATTCACAAGCCATCATAACCTATACGATATAATAAAAAAAGGTTTAGAAAAAACGGTGTGCAAAGGTAATTTTTCTCCTCTGATCGCCAGACGAAAGAAAAAAAAAAAGAAAGCCATCAAACAACGAGGCCGTCACTTCGAATGATAATCACCTGAAGCAGACTCAATTTTCCCTCGCCTTCCTCCCTTGCGTTACACTTTGGTCTCCATCCCCTCACTTTTTCCGTCCGCCTTTTACAGAAAACGATGACGCTGCCGATCGATGAAACGGGGTGCCGTTAACGACTACACCTATCTGCCGATCTCTCCTTTCAAAAAAGTTTTCATCATCTCTCTCGAGTTAAACGGGAATTCCGCCCAAATCGATAGTCCATATTTTTAAAGGTTTATCCGTGAGACACCCTCTAGTTGGATGAAAAAAGTGAGATTTTTAACATTTCTCAATCATCCTTTAACTTACGCATTGAAAATAGTTGAGCTTTTAAGTATTCGAAAATTCTCAAAAAAAAATTAGTTTCTAGTTTCAAAATGACTTTCCAAACCTCGACACAAGCAAGTCTCCCTCCGCCTCGGATTAGAGAGAACCAATCAATGCCGAGCATTCAGTCGCGTCGAGCGAAACTTTCCGCAGAAGTTTACCATTCAAGCCTCCAGGAGAAATGGTTATGAGCTGGAGGAGGGCTGGGACAGAGATAAGACAGTTTAATTTTCAATTACCGACCGGCAATAGTCACTCCGGAGTCTCGTCTCCTGTGCCGGGGAGGCTTTGATTAATCTGTCCTTTTTCAGTCCAAACGAGAGGACGGTCGAAGCTTCGAATGGGTGAAAATTCAAGCTTATCGAGAGAGAGAGAGAAAATGGAAGGGGACAATGGGTATTTTTGGTCACGCGTATTGTCATGCTCGTGAAAAAGAGAGGTAAGTGAAATCAAAGTTGGACGTAATTTTTCTTTTTCTTGTTAATTTCATAACTCATCTTGCAGAACTATTAAAAACATTTTCCAGCAAAAATGAAACATTGTGAATTGTAAAAAAAAAAAGTGCCTGAAATCAAAGTACTTAAATACATGACCAAATGACCGGGACCAACACTTCAAGATGCCTCATGCTTTGCAAGCTATCGTTTTTTCCGTGGCCATACTTCAAAGTGATAAATAATTTCCACCAATGGTAATAATAAAATAAACACGCATAAGTAGCTTCCAACGCAAAAAAAAAAAAAAAAAAAAAAAAAAAACAGGGAGCTTTTCGCCCACACTTATCAGTCGCGAATATCCGACAAAAGCCATATCCTCGGCGATCGAGCTTTACGCAAAGTCGCGAGGAAACAAAAGCTCACGGACACGCGCGTATACACACGCGTGCGAAAGCCAGCGGAAGCCAATGGATTTATGCGATGTTTACAGTTGGCGGATTCTGGCATAGGGGCGGAGGAGGGATGTGCCCTAATACGGCTTTTCTGCTGTTCGCGCGGCAACGGCAGCAGGCAGGCTATACTAGGGTATCTCGATGACGAAGGGCGACGACGACGGCGGTGGTGACGATGGAAATTAAAAAGTCCGCTTGTTTTTCCCTGATGCTGTATGCCTTACAAATTTTTGGGTCTCAATAAGGGGTTTGCGCGCTGTTTGGAGTCAATCCTGCGATTCTTTTTGTTTTTGCATCATCATCAATCCTTAAAATGTAGCTTTTTACTATAATGAGAAATAAAATACTGACAAGATATCTATTTTCTTACTTTTTTTTTCTTAATACCATTTAATGTAGTTTATTTGTAAGCTTTAGTATCAGGTAATCAGCAAGTTTATTAAAATATTTATGCACTTAATTCGAATTTTGTTTACGGACAATAATTTTTGTTTATGTTTCACAAACATAGATGTATTGACTACACCTAGAAATTTTATGGAATTTAATAGATTTTGTATCAGAAAAACGCAATGAAATACTAAAATAGGTACTGATATTAGACTTTCTAGGATTTTAATAATTTATTGTTGGTTATAAGATGCCAAGCAATAGTGTGAGTAAAACATGAGTTTGTGGTTGCGACCTTGAATTGACAATAATATGCTTGGAGATTTTGTTTTTCTATTGATTATCTTAAAGACGAGAAAATTTTGTCTAAAATTATAATTTGGTTTTTCCTAGAGCCACATAAAGAGGACCAACGTTGCACCTTAGTATAAAAATGAAAGAATGTAGTTAACACACACATAATGATTGTAAATAAATTTGATATGTTTAAATAACCACGAATTGGCAGATATTTTTGCAATGTTACTATGATAACAATAAGTCTAGATCATATTTTAACTTTTTGAATTAGTTGATAAGGCTCTAGCTGATTAATGAAGTTCAAATATTTTATTTTCCTACTTATTTAACATTGCCGGGATATAATGGAGCGGGGGGGAGAGCGTCTTTGTTCCAAGAGCAAACTTTAAACTTGAATATTTTGAAATTTTGATTAGCTGGGGCTGTAAAAAATGGGGACATTAGATTCAACGCGATTAAAACTATTACAAAGCACAGGTTTACGACACTAGAGCGCTAGAACCTCCTTAAAAAGTCTGTCTAAAGAGGTTTTTTCATAATTTTTGGAGCCCTTATTGTAAATCTTACATGAAATTTCTTGTGTGGACTATTAGTTCAATAAAAGTCTGCAAATCATGTTTTTTTTAAGTTTAAATTGTTTGCGTACATATAAGTTATATTTTCACTTACTTATAGATTCTTAGCATAGATGGTTGAACGAAGTCTATGACTTACCTAAAACAAAACAAAAACATCATAAATTAGATAATGTTATTAATAAACTAAAAACATAATATTAAACAATTTTTTGATTAGTTAAACTCGCTGCCAAGGTAAACAGTTAAATATTGTATGTTTTCATGTTTTTTTCAACAAACTTTTTAACAATATGAAATATTATGTGAAAATTTTTTCAATTTTTCTTTAAAAAAAAGGCTATAAATAACTCGAATTTAATAATTACTGGCGTATCTACTGCACGCTGTACGTTGAATATTGTGTTTTATACAGGGAGAAATCGTAAAACTAGTTTTTCGTGCATTGTAATTTGTCGTGGAAGCAAAATCAAAAAAAATAAAATAATGAGAGCCGGACTTTGATATTCGTAAAAGTCGTAATTACTTTTTCTTTTTTTTTTTTTTTAAATAAACAAATAAAACAAATGTTTAAACTGCAAAAAAACTACATCATAGCGAGTCATATTTAATGCAACCACGAAATCATCACAGTATCCAAGACTATCCTTGCCCTTCCAAACCCGCGGTGCAATTAATAATCCAAAAAGCCGAAATTCCCGACCCTAATCGACCGTATCCTCGAGCCTCCTCTTTAATTCAGAATTCAAAGGCTAGGTTACACCACCACCAGCAGCAGCAGCAGCAGCAGCAACACCGGCCAAATTGCAATTTAGAAGCCGAGGCTGTCATATTATAACAGCGGCGCATTAAGAACGCGAATAATAAACACGTGCCGCTCCGGCAAAGCCACGGAGATTTCGGGGGAAAGGGATAGCTCGCTCGTGCGATTCATTATCCATCGGCTACGCCTCTTCTCGTCTTTCCAGCTCCTCGTTGGTTGGTCGGCTTAGCGTCTTTTGCCTCCTGTACCTAAATGCGTCGCGTCCCTCGTAATATTAGGGATCAGCTGGATGCGAGTCCGTGTATACATATACATACGTAAATGGGCGTTTTAGCAGTGGGAGACATGAGATCTTTGGAAACGCAAATTACAAAATATGTTACGTGCATTTATTGTGGTCGTGACTTTGGTTTTACTCGAAAAGTTTAGGCAATAAACGAAATATTTACGAAAGTGCATTTTAGGGGTACTTTTCACTCTTTGAATCTTCAAACATGATAAATATTTATAAAATTTAATATTTCAATATCATCTAGAATTAAATAAATGAAATATCGATTATTTTCATCACTATGTGCAATTTTCGCTACAGAAGTGCATGATTCTTAAAGATATATTAAAAGTTTATTAATTGGCATTAAAAACCTAGAGGGTTTGTTGAAACCACCGCTTCACCGGCATCTGAGCAT
Organism: Copidosoma floridanum; assembly: GCF_036245765.1. Taxonomy (NCBI): domain Eukaryota; kingdom Metazoa; phylum Arthropoda; class Insecta; order Hymenoptera; family Encyrtidae; genus Copidosoma; species Copidosoma floridanum. The sequence continues at coordinate 1,686,486 of NW_028321902.1, read as the reverse complement.
AAATTATGATTAATAAGTACCAATGAAATATTAAAAATCCTAGAGGCCATACGTGGTTCACTCAACTCCAAAAGTTTGTAACTATTTGATGTTCTTTGGAAAATATTTTCATTTTATTAATGATGTCAACATATACTGGAATGAGGACTAATTATTATTATTATTATTTTTTTTTTGGTACTGTTTTACTAACAAAAGCAGTAAAAAAGATGGTCAAGTGTTTGCTGCTGAAAGTAATTGGTTTTTGGCTTTTCATTTCGCACATGTACATCACACAATTCGCTAATGCGTATAAATTTAATTTAAATTTGCAATAAATATCCACGACTTTCGTAACGCGCAAAAATAAGCAACCAGCATCGGAATTTCAATACAAAAAGTAACCCCTGTGCGGCAAAATACGTGAAAATTTTAATTAATATCCCGGTATCAAATATGCGTGGGAGCAAAAAGCCGTAACGATCCATCTGAAATTCGCTCATGTGTGTGTGATAATACAACAACTCCGTGGAGAGCACGATCTGCCGTAGAAATCCCCCAGACGCACCAATTTTCAACATAATATTAAAAAAATACGAGTGCATCTAGTTACTAATTCCATGCGTATACACATTTATGTGGAAGCTATCGAAGGTACAATTAATTTACAAGCCAAATACAATGAATACAGTAATCGGGTCCAAACAAAGTACCTATAAGACACAACTTTTTTTGGAAAGCAGCGAGTCCATGCTCGCGGAACGGGACTATGTGCTCTGCGATTCACAGCGAAGTTACAGAGAAAGAGGATGACAACGACAGCAACGACGACGGTCCTTCTGGAGCAAAATTTCACGAAATTAGCATGGAATCCCCGAGAGATGTACGAGAAGTGGGGGGGGGGGAGATCTTATCAAAGGCTCGCGAACTATTGTGCCGAGCTCAGCGCTGTCTTGCTTGCCTCTCGTCTTATACCTTGTACTATACCGCTCCTCGTCATACCACAAATTTGGCAAAGCATTGGTTCTCGCGGGAGAAGGAGGAGCTAGAGTTTCGAGAAACAGAGAGAGAGAGAGAAGCAGGCTCGACTTGTTATTGGAAAAGGTAGTGGGAAAATGATTAGAGGCTACAGTGTTTGACTTCGTTATCCCAACGATTTGGGACACATAAAATTCGGCTCCTTATCTCCTTAGATTTTTGGTAGCAAGGAAGTTTGTTGTAGGTGGATGTGGCATATGTATAAAGGATTACTGTAGCTTTGATGATGTTCATGTTTTTGTCACTTGGCAATTTTTTATACTATTAAACGTAACGTTACCTTTCAAACATAGTATAATTTGTCTACTGTCAATTATTAGAATTACACAAGATACTTTGAATTGAAATAAATTATTTATCTGATGCAAGCATAACTTTTTTTTTTTAATTTTGGTTTGTTATTACGAACGTCCAGTATATAAAATCAGTTACCAAACGTCATTTTTTGCCAACTATACATAATTAGAAAGGTTCAAGTAGCACGACGATTTATCTATTGCTATATAAACAAACACGTCATGGAAAGAAAAGATTGATCCCTATCGTCAAGACCGTTACATAGTACAATGTTTTATTTTTGTATCAGCTGCAGCATTAGTGTAAAAAATATAGAATAGCATTTTATATCGATACCGGCACTTTCACGCTTTTGGAATCAGTTTTTGATACGTATGTAACTCAAAAATAATCTTATCTCTTGTGAGCAATAGAAAAGCAGTCATTCAAAACAATTTTTAATCATATACAGCAAGAGAGAAGGAGTAAGAGGCTATAGAAGAATATAACTTCCAACCGCGTTCATCTACTAAATTGCTAAAAATATAAAATACCTACATGCAAGCGACTCTAGTGAGGTAATGGTGTGATGAATAAAGCAAGAGCTCGCATTCGATGGTATAGAGAACGGCGACGAGGCGAAGTCATGGAAGGAGTATCTGCTACATACAATATATGTATATATAGGTCGGCTCACTCGAGGAAAGAGAGAGTAAGTATAAGTTTGCTCACTAATCCTGCAGTTTTCAACCGCATCAGTGGTTCAGTGGTAGAATGCTCGCCTGCCACGCGGGCGACCCGGGTTCGATTCCCGGCTGATGCAACCAGGCAGTTTTGCCTTTTTTTTCACTTTTGTTTCATTAAGTTTTTGCTATTTTTGTCGGATGTGTAAAGATAAAGTTTTTTTCCCCCTTCCCAATAACACCAACCAGGTTTATAGACAATGGAACCTAAAGGTCAATTCAGGTAAATATTTAACGGCTCTATTTCACAAACCATTACGATTTCTGGGAAAAAAGGTAAGAGGAGGCATACACAATTTCCAAATTGCAATGAAAGAAGAAAATAGTACCTATTTGGTTGAAAACTGTAAAATTATTAAATACCTAGGCATAAATTTAGATTGCCTATGAACGCTACATACTCACATAAATGACCAACTCCAAAAAGCAAGAAAAGCTTGTAAGGCTAATTCCAGATTTTTTTTAAATAAAAATATTTCCTCTAACCCGTCAAATTTAAATACTTACAAACAAATTCTTAAAATGATTGTTCTTAAAGTTGGGAATATGCATGTACCACGTGACATGGTGATATATATAAGACAATGAGAGGAAAAGTAGTACAGGCTTTATGGGAGAAATAAAGTTTTTGTTTTTTATCGTTGTGAAAAAGATGTTTAACACAAAAAGTTATTGGATTACATATTTTTAACATTGTAAGAGATAGGTTCTTATTTCTTTATGTGATGAAATCGTTTACTAAGGCGGAAAACAACTTATTAAACATACCAAGTACAGCTTAAGGTCGTACTATCAATACCGCACTAGTCAACTGAGAACTTAATCTTAATGGCAATGTGTTAGTATATCTATGTTCATTCTGTGTACAGATATGCTACCCGTGCTTAAACTCTTAATTTTATTTATTTACTGTAGCTCCCTTGTCAACATATATATATGTATATATATTCAGAATTTGACGGTCATATAACCTCAAGCGAACATGACTGACTGCAGCAGACGACCAACAAGGCTGTAATTTATACATATATCCCACAACGCTACGAAGTATACTTGGTACATAACCATCAAACTAATTTTTACTCTTTTTCTTCGCAAATATCTCGAGAAAATGTCGGATTACCCTTATTTTGCGCAACGGCATTGGAAAGAAGAAAGATTTTTCTACAAGTATGTTACAGTGCGACTTCAATGCAATTTCAATTCTTTGAGATAAATGCATGCGTAACTCATTGTCTAATGCTCTCCCATAAGACCCTATGTTCATTATAGAAACTTTAGGTTACAATTTTGCGAAATTTTGGCCGATTGTAGGTATAAATAAAAATATCATTGGATTCGGCGGATTAAAATCTATTTCATGGTATACGCCTTGTTTTGGTGCTTTTTGCAAAGGAGCTACCTTAATCGCTAATTAAAGATTTCACTGACACCTAATAAATGTTATGAAGTGACCAAATTGTAATATACCTTTTTTCGCATCTTCTTTGTAGACTTTTATCAATATCTTGTTGGTCAGTGTTGAGAAGTACTAAATGAATCACCTTGTTCCATAAGATTGTGTTAAATTGATGAGTACTAAAGTGTACATGATTTTCTTCCTATACACCCTAGGTCCACAAAAATTTGACTGGATTATTTTTGGGTACTTATAATCTCATCTATTTAATTTTATTAAAATCTTCTAGGTCAATCAATATATGACAGTACTACCTTAACCTAACATCAAGCAGCTTGCTACAGCTAAATTATAATTGCGAAAATGGTGTCTAATAATTTAACCTCTCAATGCACAGATAATTCTAATGTAACGACTGATGTGACATCGCTAGAAATTTTTGCAACCAATGTAAACTCATAACTAAATTATTTCTAAAAGCAAAAGACTCGACCTTTTCAAAAGTATCAATAACAATAATGATGACGTAGTTCTTGTTAGCGAAACTAAACTTAATAAAAAACACAAAATACAGTACGAAAATTACAGCGTTATGAGAACCGACAGACCAAATAGCAGTAGAGGTGGCAGAACGAACGTTTTTATTAAAAACACTATACTGTTTGAAACGGTCACGTTTCCATTCTCGCCAAACAATGCGATCCTCGAGTATACCATTTTGAAAATTTCTTTTGGTAATAACTTTAATTTATTTATTATTGCGCTCTATGCTAACAATGAACACAAAAAAATATTGACAAAAGAATTTTCAGATATTTTATACTCTCTCAAACTTCACTATAATAATAACTACTATAGTATGGCCGGGGATTTGAATGTCCGTAACAACTACTGGGAAGATTATTCCAACAATCAAAAAAGCTCTCTCCTAAGGAAATGGGATACAGCTGAAGGTTTGCGATTTAGAGCTAAAATCATCCCACCAGCTAACCCCACTTTTCCCAGTTCCGGACTACATCTTGACTACTGCATTATTGATAAAAAACTGAAAATATCCAACTTACTGGCAAACAAAATTGTAACCTTGGACTATAATAGCAACCACAGAGGGGCTTTCATCGACTTGGATCTAGCTCACAAAATATATTTACAAGATACAGTTGAAAATTTTCACTATATGATCAAAAAAATGAAATGGTGTGTGTTTTTCAGAAGATTAGAAAAAAATTACAATCTCAACTTTTCCCATGATGTTAACCTAACGAATAGTAAAATTGATTCTCATATTACGAATATTAGCACACTGCTCACTAATACAATCGAATCTACTGTTCCTAAATATAAACCAAATGACAATATATTAAACTGCGTTACAGCTAGGATTAATAAATTGCATAAATGAAAATCATATCTCATCATCACATTGAATAAGGAATACAAATCGTTTACTAGTCAAAGCATCGTTACTATTACAAATCCTAAATTTTTTGTCAACAAAATCAACACCATATTAAAAAACGAATACCAATCTAATTATACTAAATACTGGGACTAACTCATACAATCCATAGATCATACTAAATCCCATGTCTTCTTTCCTAAAATTAATTGTTACTTTTGACCTAAAGAACCTGCTCAGGTTGATAATATTTTACTAGAACCCGAAAGGACCAATCTTCTAGAACGTTGGAATCTTAGCACTGAAAAAATCCAAAAAATAGATGTATAATACACCTCTCTATACCATTATTGAGAATAAAGTCAACCACATGATAGCTGAATTCCAACAATGCGAGGCTAACTCCTCCACCATTACCATATTCAACGATTCCAACCCAGCTTACAATAAACCATACGTGGTTATATCACAAGGCTTAAATAAAGTCTTACACACATAAAATCCTATTAATATCAACAATTCGATTTTTTTTTATATTATGGCCGAAATAGTTGCCATCCGTCATAACCTGCCAAATAAAACATCATCGGCACTAGATAACATCCCGCCAAATATTCTCAAGCACCTTTCACTACATGTCATTAAGGCCCTTACTATCATATTTAACAATTGCCTTAATAATACATACTACCCCGATTATTGGAAAAAGGCCAAAGTCTTACCTCCCCTCCAAAAGATAAACTGCCAGAGAATATTTCGAGCCACCATCCAATCAGTTTAACCTCAGCCATTAGCAAGGTCGACGAAATGGTAATCAACTTCTCTCTTAAACATTACGCTAAAACCTTTAATATCATACATGATTACCAATTTGGCTTCAGTCACAGCCTTTCTACCACTCACGCAATTTATAAGGTGACCAGTAAAATAAACAAACACCTGTTAGTCAGTGAAACAGTAGGTGCCTGCCTGATAGACCTTGAAAAAGCCTTCGACACAGTCTGGATAACTGGCTTGCGCTATATTCTACAAAAGCTTAAATTCCTAACCGACTTTATTTATTTGGTATGGAACATGACGCAAAATAGAAAATTCGTCACTTGAAATGGCTTAATAACTTCCCAAATATCTGTCACTATCAAAGGAGGTTTTCCCTAACTGCTGGAACAAAGCCTTACCTCTTCTAAAAAAAATATATAGCATCTGATAACATAACAAGTCACCGACCCATTATCTTGACCCCTGTGGTTAGCAAAGTTTTTGAAGCAGTAGTCAACTACTTACTCCAGCACTATTTGTAATCTCTTAGAGCCATATTTATATAGATTGTGTTTGGCTTAATGGGCTACTGATTATACTACAGAAATTAAAATTTTCAAAAGACCTCTCACAATTAATCTAAAGTATGACTCAACAAAGAAAATTTGTAACCTGGGATGGTAATATCCTCTCCAGTTATACCATTGACCTAATTAAAGGACTTGTAACTGTACAAGTTGCTTTATGCAGAAAAAAAAGATGAACACTATTTAGAAAAAAGGTAATTTATTCGATTAAGCAAGGATTAACTGATAGTTTATAGTAAGGCTTCCATCGCAAAAGTGACATTTTTGCTCTCCTTCATTTTAAACCACAAAACAAGTTGCCATGATAACGACTACTGAAAAATAGAATAATAACGCTTATGTTCGAATGTCTCGTGATGACCGTCCACGAGAGGTAAAGGAATCTCCTTTTCACCCTGACCCCTCTCGTCCCGTAAATTCACCGACAGAATACTTCTGTAATGTCATCGGCTCTAAACGACACCTCCTCTTCCATCGTCAGGCACGCAAACATCGATACAACAATTGTATCAACGACTGCTATGCTTGAGACATTCGTCGAAGCACCTCCTGTCCCAGAAAAAAGATTTAAAAAATTGAACACTCTCTTATCAAAGAGAAGGAGAGAAAAAATGTACAATTAGTTGCTTAGATCAGCCGAATAGAATCACCCTGTCCGGAATATGACTAATGGAGGGAACTGTAAATTCCCTACTATTATTAATTATATACACTCACACAATCCCTAATCTCTTCAATCTACACAATAAAAATGATACTCAGCCGCCTACACGGATGACTTGATAACTTTGGCAAGTTATATTCCTCCAGTAAGAGTTCGAAACTCGCTTAAGTCCTTTACCAATAACATTAACCAGGTTTATAGACAATGGAATCTAAAAGCCAATCCAAGTAAATGTTTAACGGTTCTGTTTTACAAACCATTACGATTTCTTGAGAAATAAGTAAGAAAAAACATACATAATTTTCTAATTTGCAATAAAAAAATAGTAAAATCAACAATCTTGTTAGCCTTCATAAGCAGGCTAATTGTGATAAAAGCTCCTTCTCGCTCAAACAGAGCAGAACGATTTCACTATTTATGGCAGTAAAATCGATGATTTTAAGGAAATTGTCACCATACTTAAAAATAAAAAGATCGAATTTGTTACCTTTACGCCTAAAAACGAAAACCCTAAGAACCTTGTTCTCAAAAGTATTGCGGGAGACTTCTTTACTTTAGACATTAAAAACAAAATACGCGAACTTAATATTCCGAAAATTAAAATTGACAAAGTATCTAAAATTTCTGTTAACAAAGGCACTAAGCTAAAGAAATTTTCAATCCTCCCATGATAGTCTCTCACATTACCTCACCAAATAAATCGCTTGTTTACCAAAGAATCCGTCGAGAGCCTCCTAAGAAAAAAATCTTTTTTAATGCAATAAATGCCACTGTATAATACGACACTCCAGCGCTAACTGCGCTCTCAGTTTTCGATGCGTCAAATGTGGTAAAAGTTACGAGCCAGGCAATTGCTTAATTCCGAATGACACTGCAGATAAAAGTCTACTCCTTTCCATAAATTGTAAAAATACTGGCCACCCGTCCTCATGTAGAAGTTGTCCTCTTTTTTAATTTTGCTAAAATAATTAAATCTAACCATTAAGTCGTTAAACAATACGATCAGTCATCAGGTTTAAACGAAATATAATCTTTAGTAGACCACGCTAATAAAAAAAAAATGGCAGCAACGACGCACCATGGTATTGATATAACTCTAATAGTTTCCCCGAACTCAATATCGTAAAAAATGCATTGAATGATTCAGATAATTAAGCCAATCCTTTTTTACTCAGCTTACAGCGCCCAAGTGATCCTATGCATTCAGGTTATAATACAAATAACTTTGGTATGAAATTTTTTCCATCACGCATTGAGCAGCAAATAGATAAATCAATAAATAATAAACTAAATCAAATTAACATATCTATAGACCAGAACCCCCAATTAATTTAATATTTGTACAATAAGTTACAACTAAACTATGTTTGCGAAGATGGCTTTGAATAATCTAGATTCCCATGATACAGCTATTGATAATGTCACTACCGAAATGACGTCACCTTAAATTTTTGCTGTTAATGTCAACTCACTTGTTTTTAACAGAAAAAGATTCGACCTTTTGCCCCACACACCATACACCATCGCTCTTAACACGACAGGGGCAAGAAAAAGAATTTTGGAAATTTCTCCTACAGAGCTGCTCAACACACCAACAAAGCGCAAAGCAGAAAGTGTCGGAAATCCTGTCAATACGGAATGGCAAGAGTCGAGAAAGTACACTCGCTCTCCCTCAAAAAATAACTCACAACAATCATTCAGCATACAAACATCCAACCGTTTTTTGGATTTGCTAGACAAAGATACGGACGATGAAGATTATGAGCAGCTCTCGTCGCTCAAACGGATGCATCAACCTTCGCCCGCACAAGGGCAACGCCATGAAACTCCTACAACAACAGCAGCCATTAAGCAGCGTTCAAGGGTAAACAACAGCTTCCTCCCCGCAACCAACAACAATATCGCTCTCTATCCCAGCGTCGGAACCCTGAATTCCAAGAAAGCACAGTGGCAGCAGTCGCGTCATCACTCAACGAACAAGAGGCGCAGCATAATTTCAAAACAACAAAAGCCAATCGCATGAAAGGTCGCCCCCCTCCGATTTTTGTAAGTAATTATAAAATTGAAAATCTTGTAAGCCTACTGAAGCAGGCGAATTTTGATAAAAATGTACTCTCGCTTAAAAAAACCGAGCAAAACGGTTGCACAATCTTCATTACTAAAATCGATATTTTTAAAAAAACCGTCAATATTCTAGAAGAAAATGAAATAGAGTTGTTTACTTTTACGTCGAAAAATGAAAAACCCAAGAATCTCGTTCTTAAAGGTATTGCGGGGGACCTCTCTACCGCTGATATAAAAAACGAAATACGTGATTTAAAGATTTCCTCAGCAGTACCTTCGCAATACCTCACTAAAATAAAATCGCTCGCATATCAGAGAGTACGTTGTGAGCCTCTTGAGAAGAAAGTGCTATTCCGATGCACCAACTGTCAGCGCATAGGACACTCTAGTGCTAACTGCGCTCTCAGGTTAAGGTGTGTCAAGTGCGGAAAAAATCATGAGACAGGCGATTGCCTAATCTCAAAAGATGCTGCAGATAAAATACTGGACATCCAGCCTCATATAAAGGCTGCTCATTTCTTTAATTTTCAAAAACTGTAAAAACAAGCCAACCAACACACTGTAAACCGAGATAAGCAGTCAACGCGATTAAATGAAATTGAACCTTTTCTACATCAAGTGCCTAAAAGAAATGGCAGCAATGAAGCTCTACGGTATTTACATAACCCTAGAAACTTTCCAAAATTAAACTTTAAAAAAAATGCATAGAACAATGCTGGTAATCTAGTCGACCCTTTTTCATTTAATTCTCAGAACCCAAGTGATCCTATGCGCTCTAGTCAGAATGCAAATAATTTTAATAGGAATTTTTTGTATCTCGCGTTGAACAACAAATTAACAAGTCAATAAATAACAAACAAAGCCAAATACAAATGTCCATAGAACAGAATTCTCAATAAATCGAATACTTATATAATAAGCTACAGCTAAATTACAATTGCAAAAATGGCATCTAATAATTTAACCTCTTAAGGCACAGATAATTCTTATGTAACGACTAATGTTACTTCTCTAAAAATTTTTGCAATAAACGTTGACTCAATTGTTTCTAACAGCAAAAGATTTAATCTTTTTAACTATATTAATAACAATAATTACGACGTAGTTCTTGTTAACGAAACTAAACTGAATAAGAAACACAAAATTAAGTACAAAAATTACAGCGTTATAAACACCGACAAACTGAATAGCAGTAGTGGTGGTGGAACGGACATTTTTATTAAAAACACTATACTGTTTGAAACGGTCACGTTTCCATTCTCGCCAAACAATTCGATCCTCGAGTATACCATTTTAAATATTTTTTTGGTAATACCTTTAATTTATTTATTATTGCGCTCTATGCTAACAATGAACACAAAAATATTTACAAAAGAATTTTCAGATATTTTAAACTCTCTCAAACTTCACCATAATAATAACTACTATAGTATGGCCGGGGATTTGAATGTCCGAAACAACTACTGGGAAGATTATTCCAACAATCTAAATAGCTCTCTCCTGAAAAATGGGATACATCTGAAGGTTTGCGATTTAGAGCTAAAATCAACCCACCAGCTTACCCAACTTTTTTCAGTTCCAGATTACATTTTGACTACTGCATTATTGATGAAAAACTGAAAATATCCAACTTACTGGCAAACAAAATTGTAACCTTGGACTATAATAGCAACCACAGAGGGGCTTTCATCGACTTGGATCTAGCTCACAAAATATATTTACAAGATACAGTTGAAAATTTTCACTATATGATCAAAAAAATGAAATGGTGTGTGCTTTTCAAAAAATTAGAAAAAAATTACAATTTTAACTTTTCCCATGATGTTAACCTAACGAATAGTAAAATTGATTCTCATATTACGAATATTAGCACACTGCTCACTAATACAATCGAATCTACTGTTCCTAAATGTAAACCAAATGACAATATATTGAACTGCGTTACAGCTAGGATTAAAAAATTGCATAAATGAAAATCATATCTCATCATCACATTGAATAAGGAATACAAATCGTTTACTAATCAAAGCATTGTTACTATTACAAATCTTACATTTTTTATCAACAAAATCAACACCACATTAGAAAGCGAATACCAATCTAGTTATACTAAATACTGGGACTAACTCATACAATCCATAGATCATACTAAATCCCATGTCTTCTTTCCTAAAATTAATCGTTACTTTTGACCTAAAGAACCTGCTCAGGTTGATAATATTTTACTAGAACCCGAAAGAACCAATCTTCTAGAACGTTGCAATCTTAGCACTGAAAAAATCCCAAAAATAGATGTATAATACACCTCTCTATACCATTATTGAGAATAAAGTCAACCATATGATAGCTGAATTCCAACAATGCGAGGCTAACTCCTCCACCATTACCATATTCAACGATTCCAACCCAGCTTACAATAAACCATACGTGGTTATATCACAAGGCTTAAATAAAGTCTTACACACATAAAATCCCATTTATATCAACAATCAAACAATAAAACATCATCGGCACTAGGTAACATACCGCCAATTGTTCTTAAGCAATTTTCACTAAACGTCATTAAGGCCCTTGCTATCGTATTCAACAATTGCCTTGATAATAGATACTACCCTAATTATTGAAAAAAGGCTAAAGTATTAACCCTTCTTAAAAAAGGTAAATCGCCAGAGAATATTTCGAGCCACCGTCCAATTAGTTTAACCCGAGCTATGAACAAGGTTTACGGGTTATATTAACAAGGTTTCTCAAATGCATCAATAACAATAATTACGACGTAGTTCTTGTTAACGAAACTAAACAAAATAAGAAACACAAAATTTAGTACAAAAATTACAGCGTTAGAAACACCAACAAACTGAATAGTAGTAGTGGTGGCGGAACGGACATTTTTATTAAAAACACTATACTGTTTGAAACGGTCACGTTTCCATTTTCGCCAAAGAATTTGATCCTCGAGTATACCATTTAAAAAATTTTTTTTGGTAACAACTTTTATTTATTCATTATTGCGCTCTATGCTAACAATGAACACAAAAAAATATTTACAAAAGAATTTTCAGATATTTTAAGCTCTCTCAAACTTCACCATAATAATAACTACTGTATTATGGCAGGGGATTTGAATGCCCGTAACAGCTACTGGGGAGATTATTCTGACAATCTAAATAGCTCTCCCGTAAGAAAATGGGATACATCTAAAGGTTTGCGATTTAGAGCCAAAATCTCTCCTCCAGCTATCCCCACCTTTCTTATTTCCGGTTCATATCTTGCCTACTGCATTATTGATGATAGACTCAATTTATCCAACTTATTGACATACAAAATTGTAACCATGGATTAAAACAGCAATCATAGAGGCTTTATCATGAGGGCAATCTTTTTGTCCTCACGCAGAAAAAAAGTAATAACAGTGCAACCAAAAAAAAACGTCTTGGAAGGATGTCGATTAGTTGACATAAAATATTTTGCTTGTCATTTGAAGTGCTCTGGCTGTAATTGTGTATTAGATCCATCAAAAAGTGAGAAAGAACATCTCTCTGGACTTATAAGTACTTACATAGTTAAGTCTGAACAATGTGATTTATTGAATCATGTAAAATCAATGGTAAAAAAGTGATATCAACAGATTAGTTGTTCTTGGTAAGTATTGAATATAAAATTTGTATAACAAATATCTGACAAAGGCTTGTTACTTATAAACCACTTAATCTCTCTCTTTCTATGAATATATTTTGAAATTGATTTTCACCTATCTACTTCTACTCAGGTGCAGTTTATTCTGGTACGGGATACAATTTTAATGTAAAAAATTTTGGCTTGAGTAAATGTACCAGGAATGACTTTAAAAATGTACAAAGCTTAGGAAGAGAAGGTTGAAAGATCTATCGAGCAAACAGCCAAAAAAAGCTGTTAGTGAGCAGTCCATGAAAAAATAAATTTAGTTCTAAGTAGCGTCAAAAAAAATTCACAACTTTTTTAAGGATCTCAGACTAATGTTTCAGCAATCGTGTTAATTTTTTTTTCTTTTTTAATACGTAGACGTTTTTGAAATTAATTTTTTAACGGTAAAACTATACCATCTATTTTTTAGTGCGAGTTCTTGAATAAATTATTTAAATTTATTATTAGTTTTTATGTGATTATTTGTGATTAATTTTTTTTTCGTGTGCTTTTAAAATAAAGGTATGATTAATTTTTTTTTAATTGATTTTTTGTGGCTGTGAAACCTTTTTAAATAATACAATATTAATATAATATACAAACTTACATCTCACTATATACACATTTTTTTCATTATTTACATAGTTGTTATTGTTACTTCGATTCTAATGTTTATTCCATTTTTCCATAGACTTGAATCCATTTCTCAAGATGTCTTTTCTCATACAAACATTCTAAAATCCACATCAAATATAATTGATACGACTCCTGAATTTGACTCGGCACTTGGAGAAATAATCAATATAATAGTTTCTTATGACATGGGATGGAGTAAATGAGGAACAGGACACAGTTATGACAGTCTCAATAGATATGCAACTATAATTGAATTTTTATCTGGTAAAGTTTTTAGTTACACAACTAGAAATCGAAAATATAAGCAATGTGATCTTGGTAAGGATAAAGAGAGTCATAATTGTCGCAAAAATTTTTGCGGGTGTGCTAAGTCCATGGAAGCAGATGCTGGGAATTACCTTATAAACATCAACGCTATTTTGCAAGAAGCAAAAGTAAATATTAGTGTTCTTGTGGGTGATGATGACAGTAGTACTGTTGCTTTAGTTCTTCAAAACAGTAAAAATATTGTTTGTTAGCTGTTAGATAAAAATCACCTTGTGAAGAATTTTGGAAAAAAATTTTATGCTCTATCAAATACTTATAAGGAACTTCAAAATAAAGGAGTGATAAATCATATAAAAAGATGCTTTTCATACAGTACAGCTAAAAATAAAGGCAAGTCTGAGAAACTATCATCAATCTTTCGTGGTATTCCAGATCACTTGTATGAAGAACATGGTAATTGCAAAAATTGTCGTACACGGCAAGACAGTGATGAATCTCAAAAAGTAAAACTTGAAAATGTAGAGCTGTGAGTAAAGCTGCAGGAACTTTTTAATAAATACGCCAACAATGCTTACAAATTTTCAGTTTCAGCATCTAGCCAGGCCAATCAGAGTGTAAATAATATTATTACTCACAAAACTCCAAAAAATGTTTGTCTGAGCAGAAGCGCATCTGCTGATTATCGCGTTGCCAGTGTGGTTTGCAACAAAAATGATTTAGAAAAAGCTCTTGTGGACATTAAACGAAATTTTAATTAATCACCGGGTAAATTTACAATTACCCATAATTTACAGAGTGGTAACGAAAGAAAACAACGAGCTTTAAAAGCTGTACTTCAAGAGAAAAAAACGAAGGCTTTAATTAATTCACGATAAAGAAAAGTTGTGAAAGAATCACGGGAAGAACAACTAATCTATAATTTCTGAATTCACGTTATCTTTTATTACTAAAAAAGAAAATAAAACAAGTTTCTTGTTAAGTCAGCACAAAATCATACCATGAAAAAGAAAAGGTGGAATACAAGCGCAGAAGAAAAAAGAGTCAAGACAGGCAATTCTCACGAGACAAGAGAAAGAAAGACAAAGGTTCGGACGTCCATGTCATCGTCATTTTTGTAGCCTGAAGCGTCACAGCAGTAGCAGTAACGAGGCCGAGCTTCGAACACGTATAATGAAATTCTTGGGGTTTCCCAAGCTCCCAAGAATCCCTGCACCTCTCGTTCTCACACCACGCAATTAACTCGATAGTCACGTGATATACTCTGAAAATTGATATACAGACATGCAAGAGAGATAGAGAGATAGTGTGGACCATACATCTATATTTAGAGAAATGAAGAGAGTCGAGGAGTTTATTAGATCGGATGGACGGGATAAGAGTCAGCTCATGCTTGTATATTGATTTTCTTATTTTTTCTTTCATTTAACACACCCTGTCTCGGTTACTACACTACTGCATTGTCTAAGTGGAAAAAAATTCTTACAAAATATTCATTTAAACTTCCTAAAAGTAAGGTGATACGTATGTGCTCCTTTAAAAAAATAATTTATGATGGTCAACCATTGTATGAATAGCCTAATAATGTACAAGAGAATGTATACTATCCTAAGAGTCGGTAAATTTTTATCTTTTAAAATTTACTTGGGGAAGATTTAAAGTTCTGAAACAGTACCATGAAAAAAAGGCCCCCAAAACTCAGACAGGTGTAACTGACTTCCGATCACAAGCATCCAAGATGTGTCACTTTTCCAATCGCAAAGTCAACGAATGTACTGTACACGTTTGTACTAGTACCAGTAGCATAGAAATCCGAGAAAACAGCCCAGGCTGACTATCGAAAACGAACGAACAAACTGCTGGCAGCACCAGCCAGCCAGCCAGAGGCGCTGCAACCTTCTCCTCCTCCTCATCCGCCAATAAATTTCGCGGCCCGCCGAGGCATCGATCACCAATGTTCTATTTTGCTCATTGGTGTTTTTGCCGGCAGGCAGGCAGTAGCGGCGACGCGCATTCGATTCAATTCGAGAATGCGGCCCAGCCGATATATCTTCCGAGGTGTCATGCGCCTCTCGCCCTCACCCTCACGTAAATGAATGCCAGCCCTTGCCGAGGCCCGCTGCCAAGAATCCCCCTTCTCATCCTCTCGTTCAGGGTCCCCTTTGAAAACTCCGCGCGCGTTTCTACGCCCACCACCACCACTGAATATCTCTTTCTTTCTTTCCTCCAAAGTTTGTTTCGTTTGAGGTCTGTTCGTTCCCTCCTCTCTCTCTCCCTCGCTCTTTTACAGCAAAGCCTAAACCAGAGATGCAGTCTCGGGTATCCCGATGCCCCTACATCGATAGTTCGACACTTCTTCCGGCCTCTTCTCCTCCTTATCCCTTCTCTTATCTCGGCGTGTTTTTCTGCCTCAACCTCTGCTTCCTCTCGGTGGTTGGAGGTTTTTGCTATGTTATTCTCGTGGTAAAATCAGAGTCCTCGTATATACTTTTTCAAAATTGTAAGAATGAGGATTCACATTACCAATGGATTTATAGTTCACGTACCACTTTTCGAAAGTAAAATTTATCTAGAAGTACGCATGTCAGAACCAGTTTGCACTCTTTTGGAACATCAACCACGAGTAAAGAAAGTAATAACAATTGCATTTGTAATATCTCAGATGATGGAAACGACTGAGCTCAAATACTTTTTTCTCAAGTATTTTTTTGCTTCTAACCAACAGACTCGATAAAGATCAAACATTGGGGATCAGAAACAGTGATATGCCCAGGAGGTGTTTTTTTGGCTCATTGTTCATTCGTGGATCTTTCCATGCAAACGGTTTTTATTTTTCTTCCTAAATGGTTTACAGATTTCTTTATTTGATCCACAACACATAGAGGATACTTTGATTATTCTATTTCAAGATAGAAAGTGTTTTATTGGTACTCGACGTTTTAGTTATGCAAATCCGAGTCATTATTAGTTAGCTGGAATTAATTTAGAAAATGACCAAAAACAGCCCAACTTAATCATTAGATAGAAGATCCGTACATCTCTATAATTTACTATTCATCCAGCTAATCAGGTTTTAACAGTCTTCACTGAGAGATACTTTTAAAAATCCCTGGTGCCTCACTTCCAATCTTCAATCGACTCACATCTGATTAACGCAAATTATGTATTCCTTCCTGTCCTTCCTACCTCTTTCTCGTTTTTCATCCTTCTCACCCCACTAACCATTAAATAAAGTTCATCATCGGAATCCTCATTTCATTTTAATTTACTCTTGGGCTAGGTAGTAACTTTGAATCGTCGTACATCTATTTCATCCCACACTTGTAGCTACGACTGCAAAATTTGACCCTGAAAAAATTGGCTGTATAGTCAAACGATTTCAACTAGCATACCACCAAAATATGTGTAACGTACAACGTACTCCAACTATTGGATGACACTACAAGATTAATCATTGGGATTATCATTTTCTGGAGGTAGATAATTAGATAACAAATAATTTGCTACTCTAACCCGTATAATCTCCATCAAAAAACAAGGACATAGTGACAGCTTACCACTATCCAAACCACTCCTCCGTCGAACTGGATTGGGTAATCGGATGCGACAGTAGTGAAAGGGAGAAGCATGAAAATTAACACACTATGTGAACTGGATAGATGGACGTCCTATACCGTTTCAAAGTGTTCATTCTATGAAAACGATGTATTCGCAATATCTACCATCAAAATTGAGAGATTCCTATGCTATGAATTATTGGCCTCAAAAGACTTGCAGCGATGATTCACGGGGTCGTTGAGAACAAAAAGTTCACCCGCTGATCGATGCGCGCTCTCGCGTTTACGCTAACTGCGAGACTTTTCTCGCGGGAAATCGCCCTCTTTGATGACTTTTAATGCCCCCGGGCTCTTTTACGAGCCCAAAGGAATACAAATGGCCCTTGTATTTTTTTACGACCAAAGTTTTACAATAGATCAAAACGAACGAGCCACGCGTTACATTACACAGTTATGAGATTTTTTTCCTCCTTAGCAATGTTACCTTTGAACTTGGATTAACAGAAGGAAAAAACGCAAGTTGGTACATCGGCCACTGCAGCAGTATGCAAATAATTTGTCTTTTGAGAAACAGCACACGAGTTACAAGGCTCTTCTGAGCCTTAACCCGTAATTTTCTAAAACGGCGCGTACCAAGAAAAATATAGTATTCTAAAAGCACGTGCAGCCGGCTCCTTTGAAAATAGAAGCTCACACCTATAACCTTATAACATCCAAACTCCTCCTACAATTCGATACATTCGACCTGAAATCTCTTTTGCGCCACGCATGTATACATAATAGTACTCCATAGTACTTGTACACAGCAAGAGAGGAAGAGAGGGCTTGCAAAGCCTCTCTCGACTTCGCTCGGCTGCGTCCACTGTATAAGCCCTTTGGTGAATCGATAAAATAGTCCTCCCCTGCGCTCTCCACCTCCTGATCCTCCAGCTTTCGGTTGAATGGAACGAGCCTTCATCGCAGCATAAGAGGAAGGGGTGTGTATGTGAATAATCGGAGCATCGCAAACTTTTTGGGTGGAAGTAGTTCGGTTCATGTATAGAGAATTAGCATGAATGCCAAATTTGAGACAATCGAGAAGACTCCCATCATCTGTATTTTAATATGCCATTGCCACGTAGTTAAGTAGACTGCTCGGAGTATATATATATATATATATATATATATATATATATATTATATATATATATATACTGTAAGAAAAATCTATGGCGAGAAGATGAAGCGTTAATCAAGCGGCTGGCCTGTACGAGCCAATAGACTTTTACTAGTAGGACGCCTTGCAACTCATCTGCCGATTAGCACTTGGCTTGAACATTGATTTGAGGATACTGAAAATGTGAATGTCTCCATTTGGATCAATTGCGATTGAATCATTAAAAGATGTTAGCTTTTTTGTGCACAGTTTCGAATATGTAAGGTACGATTAGACTGTAATTTCTTTGTTAGATGTTGTTGAAGAAAATTCGGTTGCGTTGAATTATGTACCTTATCTGATGACTAGGAACGTTCTTCAACGATAATTGACCTAGAGATATCGTCTTTGTTTTTTTGAAACTTCGCTTTAGGGAGTTTTTAAAAGTGGAATTTTTTTTCAGTAATAAACCAGTATCATAGAAGTATAGGGATGAGTGATTTTTTTATGACTTCCAAAAATAATTGTTTTCCCATATTTTGAAACGAACAGCACTTGTTAGCCATTGTCAATGGATTGCCTATCTGTGTGGATAAGATAGCAAGAGATGGACTGATAATTCAGCAGCCAAATAAATGGCAAGTAGGACTCAATTTTCATTGAATTGTACATATTGATACAAGTACAAATTGATGCCCAGAAATGGTTTGAAACATAATGAATAAGTGAGTAGTATAATTTTTATTTTATTAAGATGATTCCATTAAAAAAAGAGATAAATGTACATGAAATAAAATCCAGCAGTATTTGTGTACGAACGTATTCCTTTGGTCCAAGAATGTGCGTTCCGAAAAGAGATTTTATCAATAGTGTTCAAAAAGAATGCATATCAACTATAAAACTTAAACACTCGGAAAACGAACCTTAACTACGATACCTACTCAAAAAAACTTTTTCCAACACTCATTCCATCTCACTTAAAAAACTTAGCCACCGGCTCTTTCCCCAAACTTTAGAAAAAAACTTTGTTTTTCGTAGCAAGAAGGATCTTTCGCGTGGGTAACCTCCCGCCAACCGTAGTATCATAGAGAGGCTCCCACTACTGCACGCGATGGAGTCCTCATACTAGCCTCCAGCTGACGTACCGCAAAACCGTGACTAGGCCAGGCCTATGTCAGGGGCTCCCCTCTCATCTGGTACCTGCATGTGTTATGTGGGCATAGCGTGAGCCCTTGCCGGTCGCGGCCTTATTAACATCCTGCGTGTAAGCCTCCATGCGCTCGCCTCTCGATGTACACGTAATCCTTTGCAGGGAGCGTGATGATACTTGGCCCCCTTTTTCACGAACCTTACGTGACTCGATGCCACTTCTGAGAGAATGTGTGATACGAGTACGTAACACTGTTTGTAAATTCAAAGTGGCCCTATCATCCTTTCTTTTCTTATAAGCTGTTGCTCTTGAAAACCAATTTGGTTTTTTTGTTCGGACTTACTGTCTTTATGGCGGGTTTACTCGCTTTATTTTGCATTTAATCGGAACGTTGCAGAAGTCAAGATATTTCATTATCACTGTTACAAAGGTAATAGTTCGTAAGGCGTAGGTAAATCATTTCTTTACTTCATGACAAAATTAATCTTACCAATAAGATAATTTACTAATAATATTCATACGGTTTTTGAGGCGAAGATGAAGTATATCGGTACAGTTTATGATTTACAAAAATTCAAAACAAAACTTGATTAACAATGTCTCTATAAACATTGAGATACAAATACCTGGAAAATAATTAACAATATTTTAAACTTGTTAAAGAGTAATAACAGTGGGATTTAAACATACAATTTGATAATTACATCGATGATTGAAGAAATTGTTTGCTAGATTTTTTTTTTTTTTGCAAAATGAATTAATTTATACACTGCATAACTTACAGCAGCAATTTTTTATAAAATTAACTCAGCAAATCTTGAGTTTTTTTGTCATTTACCCAACTGTTTTCATTTTTTTCAGAATAAATATTTTATCAAGTATTAAAAAATTATTGTTTTATAAATATTATTTACTAAAAAGTGTGATAACGATGAAATATGATAACGAAAATATAATAGTCAAGATTTTAAGCACGAAAAAATATCAAATTGAAGACGTAAAAGCAAGACTTTCATGTCTATGCAAATTAAAATGTAAACTCGTAGAAAACCAAAATAAATTTCCAGAAATAAGATGCATAACATAACACTAACATAATGTTTTTATCAGGAGAAGGTATTTTTCTTATCAACTTTTATTCAAACATAATTCAAAGGTAAAAGTTACCTTAAATTGAATTAAGATTTTACGTACGTCAATTGCATAGCATATAATTTTAAAATATTTAGATTATGCCAGCAACAGATAACAGGCAAAATTTTTCTCCTAATTACGCCAACAATGAATTATCAGATAATATTATTCACAATGAGTTATGATTCTTGTTCGGAAACTTCACCAACTTTTTTTCCTTATTTCAGTCAGATTTTTAATTCGTAAGCTTCAAGAGAAACTTTGATGTTATAACTCATCGTGAAGAAAATGCACCGATGATACACACTTTATTTATTATATCCAATCAATGAATGTTTATAATCTTAAGTTTGTTCTTTCGTTGCCACTTACAATAAATAAAAATATTTACGTAATAAAATAATGATTTCACATTATTAAAGCAATTGTTCAAGTTTATCTTTACAACAAATGTAGTGGCTCATAAAGCAAGTATAATGGTAATTTCCTACATCTGACTCAACGATTCAAAATCTCACGTTTTGATGTATGTAAATGCCCAATATCATGTTGTCCATCAAAATAATGAACGTCGAAATTTCGCGAAACGCCCAGAGCTCCTACAAAAACACGCGTAAAAGATATTATATAAAAGTGTAGAACTCGGTGCTTAATGTGGAGTCATGCGCTACAGCATAGACGTCATGCGAGCTGATAAAACAGAGAATGAGAAGGAGAGGGTTTGGCAAAAGCCGGCTCGATAAAATCTCCATAATGGCTGTATTCGCGCGTGTCCTCGGAATTATACCACGGCTCCCGAAAACCAGCGCAGTCGGGGAAGCCTGGTCGAGGGTCATTACCTAATTATGTCGAGTCCAGCTTGGCTTGATGTGTCGGCCAAATAATCGTGAAAACTCATGATGATATGATGCGGACTATATGATGCAACTGTAAGCAAGGCTTACATGGTCAAGGTTAATTAAAATTTTGAGTAAACATGTTTTGATGTAGATAGGGTTATCATGGTACAGTAAATTTCAAAAATTTGTTTCAAATTTCAATACTACTTAATAATACAAGTACTGTTGCACAAAACCTATGAAGAAGTGGTTAGGTCTGGCGGACACATATGAAAACTAAAAAAAAAAATTATAAATAAATTATTTACTACTGATTATTGCTCGGACTTTTACATTCATATGTACCACTGTATTAGAATATAAGAATAAAACTATACAATAAATTTGAATCAATAAATCTTGAAAACAATAGAGCTATGATTCTTGAAATTTCAACTAATAGTTTTAACAGCAGAGACGTTTAATATAATCGTTTTTTGTACGATTTTGTAAAAAATTAATCGAGTTTAAAGAACAAATGTATTTTTTTCAATCAATTCGCTACGACTTCACTGTAAGAGCACATGTGAATTCGAAAATCTTTCCGATTTGATTTCTCAAAAATTACAGCTAGAGCTTCTAAAATGATGATATATTATGTATAGTGATAAAATAAGTGTATTGTTATGTTTAGAAAAATTTCTGTAAGAAACAAATGACGAGAAAATGTCTCTAGAACTACTTCAAAACAAATAAGTTACTCTACTGATTTTTTTAACACAAAATAACTGTTTTTTTAAGAATTATTGTTAGATTAAAAAAAAACTTCTAGTATAAATAATAAAATGACTAGCAAAATGAATTCTCATTGAATTATTGTATAGTTGAATATCTAACTTTCACATGGTTGTTTCTACGAAATAAATGAAGTTTCACTGATGGGACAAATGGCCTTAAAAGTTTTATTTGTATTGCCTTAGAGTATGTTAACTGATCTTACCATAATAACAGAATATATCTATGAAGATGACATTTCGAAAGACTTAAATTTCTTTTCCGAACCAATTGCGAGATAAAAATTAAAAAACAAGCAACATCCAATAAATTAAATTCAAGTCAACACGTATAAAAGACACGGTACTGAGATAAAAATTTGCCAATCGTACAGTTGAACAGTAGAAGCGCAACAAGTAACACAAATAGTGTAGAAGTAATCAAGAGACCAATGGCGTGGAGCCCAGGTGATATTACAAACTGTAATGGTGACCCATCAAATTCTGCCTGTCGACCGGAAGTGCTGGCATTCGTATCATTTTTAGTACAGTATATGTCACATTCGTACGACGAACTTTATAGTGATAAACGAAAACTGTTAAATAAAGAAGAAGCGTCTATTGACGAATATGATTTCATCATCGTTGGAGCTGGTACTGCAGGTTGTGTTCTTGCGAACAGATTGACCGAAATAGAAAACTGGAGGGTAAATACTAAGTTTTTAAAATACTATTATATACCATATGTTGTTCACGTAAAAATAGTATGAAAAATTTGTATTTGTTTTGAAAGGTACTACTACTAGAAGCAGGAGATGAAGAACCAATTATTGCTGATATCCCTGCAGCAATGGGTTACACTTGGGGTAGTTCTATCGATTGGTCGTACAAAACACAACCAGAATCTCGTACTTGCGCTCGTCAGCAGAATAATGCATGCGAGTGGCCAAGAGGAAAAGTCATGGGTGGAAGTAGTAGTATCAATGGTATGTGGTACGCACGTGGTGTTAAGCAAGATTACGATGGCTGGGCTAACTTGGGCAATCCTGGCTGGAGCTACAAAGATGTTTTTCCTTACTACAAAAAACTGGAAAATGTTCACGATGCCAATGTAAGTATTGATAGTCATTTTTAAAGAATTTTATCATTGTCACACTAAAAAGAAAATATTGAGTTAACGTTGTTTATGTTTATTCATCCTGCCATAGATTTTAGCTCAATATCCAGATAATTATGGTACAGGGGGGCCTTTAGCTATTGGTACATTTCCATACAAAGACAAGAATAATAGATTCTTAACAAATGCGTTTAAAGAAATTGGATTGTATGAGACAGATTACAATTCCAATTCTAGTATCATTGGAACAGCTGATCTAGAGTTCACTAGTAATTACGGAGCGAGACACAGCGCCAACAGTGCGTACATACGACCTATTCGAGGAAAAAGAAGGAATCTCACAATACGACCAAACAGTTTGGTTACGAAAGTATTTATTGACGAGAAAAAAAAACAAGCTTCACATATTGAGTACACTGATCTGAAGACAAAGAAAACAAAGAGAGCTGTGGCAAAGAAAGAGATAATTATTTCTGCAGGAGTCATCGAATCACCGAAGCTGCTCATGTTATCAGGTATAGGAGGGGCAAATGAACTCCGGGAAGCAAATATTACGTTAATACACGAGTTACCCGGTGTAGGAAAGAATCTACACGATCACTTAAACGTCATTACAATTCTGATTGATTTCGATGATGAAATGTCAGTTTACAGTACAATAGAAAATATGGAAAATGATTTTGCTACTTGGATGAGCACCCATGGAGGTCCATTATCAGGACGTGGATTTATAAGTAATGCAATTTACTATCAAACACCATATGAAACTACCCCAGGAGTGCCTGACATCCAAATTTCTTCTCACGGCATTCTCGTTAATCAATCGACAAATGAGCCTATATCCTATGTTCCCAGCGCTTACTACAATCAACTTAGATTAACAACAACGCTTCTGAATCCAAAGAGTCGAGGAGAGATGAAATTAAACAGCACCGATCCTATCTGGAGTCCACCACTTATTTACGCCAACTATTACAGTGATTCTCGAGATACAGAAACTGTTATAGCAGGTATGAGGATCCTGAGGGGTCTTCTGAACACAAACACCTTTAAAAGTAAAAAACTACAAGAACGCATATTTGACGAATGCAAACAATACAAGCTTCATAGTCGAAATTATGACCTATGTATTATAAAATATTATACAGCAACAGGATATCATCCAGTGGGGACGTGTAAAATGGGACCGAAAAGTGATCCTATGGCTGTAGTTGACTCAGAATTAAAAGTTCATGGCCTTGAAGGC
This sequence comes from Copidosoma floridanum, assembly GCF_036245765.1. NCBI lineage: Eukaryota > Metazoa > Arthropoda > Insecta > Hymenoptera > Encyrtidae > Copidosoma > Copidosoma floridanum. Next base: position 1,662,085 of record NW_028321902.1, on the reverse strand, counting down.
TTGAGAGTAGTCGACGCCTCGATAATGCCAATTCTTACAAGAGGAAATACGAATGCACCGACATATATGATTGCCGAGAAATTAAGCGATGTGATAAAAAAAAACTGGTCCTAAAAGAGACTCTACTGTAGTTGATTGAAGATGTATTTGACTTAAAATTTTAACATATTTTCAGTTGTTCCATAATACACTGTTACGTTATTAAATAAAAACTTATATCTTGATTCTTACTCAAACTTTTTATCACCAAAGAAATTTTTTGTTTTATTACTCTTCCTTCAATAATTTTATCTCAGTAATTATTAGCTGGATCAAACGGTGAGCAGGTTATAGTTTTAGTGAAAATATCTTAAGACGCTATAAGGTGTACAATTATTATTAATGATTATTAAAACGTCTAAATAGATAGTAAAGTTATAATCAGCAAAGTTTTTACGAACCTTTTTTAGTTTTTGTTTTTTCTTAAAGAGCAATTCCAAGTTTCTGTATTCGGACTAAAAAGATTTTTTTTAAACTATTTTCTTCATCGACTACCAATTCACTAAAACTCTGGCTGTATTTATACAGTTAGCATACTGATTAATACACATAAATTATTTTATTTCAACAATAGCTGACAGTAATAAATAATTAATTAAATATTCTTGCTGCTCTCATATAAGGCCAGCTTTGTTCCAGTATACTTTTTACGTTAATTGATGACAGTGTTACGCAATATGCTTCGCTTGACGCTTTTTTTTATTTACAGTATTCTAAGGTTTGAATACATCTTGATTCGAGGCCGTTCGGAAAAAGTTCAGAACTGGGCTATAAAAACAGTTCGTATACTTACGAAATTAATAAGTGTTAAAAATTAGTACATCAAAATACTTCAAAAATCAGAGCTTGGAAATCATGATGTAACGTAACATAATTTTTTTCTAGAGGAAAAATCATAATTTATAATTTTTTGAGTATCAAAAAAAATCCAAACTTTGATATGAGACTTAGTTAGTCCTATATTAATATTCTGAATTTTAAAAAGTACTAGGAATTTTAAATACATTTGTCATATTACGTTAACAGAAGTTCAATTTTTAATTTTATCTTTGTCTCAATCTTCTTGAAGAACTCAAATTACAGAAAATTTTTTATATTATTTAGCAGAAAATTACTCATTTGAACCGAGTTTTATTAAATTCGTATTGACATATTCACAGATAACATTTTTGTTATCTACTAATAAAATACATGTGACCTATCCATACCTTTCAGTGCCACGAGAATTAACTACTACTCATAAGACACTACAACCAGGAAATGCTCATCATTATTTATTGGTGGTATTAAAGGAAATAAACGTTGACGCACACATTTTGTTAAATGAATGATTAAACGTAAGTTCGGGAATTATGATACGTCATTTCCTTTTGATATAACTCATATAAATAATCATCATTTAAAAATATCAATGTTTAATTTATTCAAGACGTAATGTAAATACATGTAATTTCCTAATTTGATGAAATGAATTCCAAAACACTTATTTACTTGATTTAAGTATTTTAAATATTTAATAGAGAAACTTATAAATTTTGATTTTTTTATTAACTATTCAACTATTTTTCGTTACATAACAATGCTCAAGAATATTGTCAATACAAATACTCTTGAGTAAACTATCTTGATATTGTCTTGAAGTTCTTAACTGTGTCTTGTCTTTACTCTTATCTTAAGATATAAAACAAGATTACATTAAGAGTACTCTTGGTATTTAACTAAGACTTTGATCTAGCTTACCGTAAGTTGTAAAGCAAAATTTTTATTATAATTATTTGTACAACTGGTGTGATTTTTTTGAAATTAAGAAAACAAAAAAGAACATAAATATTAACTTTGAATAAGACTTTTAACAGCTTTCATTGTTTGTTAATAGCACTAACGGAGAGAAATGATTGAAAAAAATTATCAACGCTCAATAAATTTATCTGGGAAAATACGTGCATCATGACTCCCAACAAAACGAAGAGATATAAGGAGAAAATATTTTTTTTTTCATTCCAGTCAAACATATTACTGACAATAAGTCCATCACAGATAAATGAAAAATGGCATGGAGCCCTGCAAATATAGCAAACTGTGCGGGAAACTCTTCAGGAAATGAATGTCGACCAGAACTGTTAGCATTTATATCATTTTTAGTGCAGTATATTGGATATTCGTATGATCAACTGTATCCAGAAAAACGGAAGAAATCAGAAAATGAAGAAAATGACAATGACGAATATAATTTTATAATTGTTGGCGCTGGTAGTGCAGGATGTGTTCTGGCTAACAGATTAACCGAAGTACACAAATGGAAGGTAAGAAAAAACTTAAATGCTTATGATTAAATATGTTTATTCTATTTTTATTTTCCACTTAAGGTACTATTATTAGAAGCCGGCGATGAGCAGCCTATTATTTCTGATATTCCTGCAGCAAGACCTTTACTTCTGGGAAGTTCTATTGATTGGATGTACAAAACACAACCAGAACGACATGCTTGTTTAAGTCAGGAAAATAGTACATGTTCTTGGCCAAGGGGAAAAACCATAGGAGGAAGTAGCTCCATAAATGCCATGTGGTATGTACGTGGCGTTAGGCAAGATTACGATGGCTGGGCTAACCTTGGTAATATAGGATGGAGTTATGATGATGTTTATCCTTACTTCATAAAACAAGAAAATCTTCAGGATCCTGAGGTATTTAAAAATTGTGACCTTATTGAAATGTATGAATAACTGAATTTGTATTCAATTTACCTTTCTTAGCTTTTAGCTAAATATCCAGACAGTTATGGTACCAATGGACCTTTAGCCATCGAAAGGAATCCATATAACGACAAAAATCATAATTTATTAAAGACAGCGTTTAAAGAAATGGGATTACCTGAAATCAATTACAATACAGATTCAAGTGTCATTGGTACGGCTGACTTACAGTTCACTAATAATCACGGAGCTCGACACAGCGTCAATAGTGCATACATAAGACCTATTCGTGGAAAAAGAGAAAATCTTATTATAAGACCAAACAGCTTAGTTACAAAAGTGGTTATAGATGAAAAAACTAAACAAGCTACGCAGGTCGAGTACGTCGATTTAAAGACGAAGAAGACTAGAATAGCTGTGGCAAAAAAAGAAATAATAGTGTCTGCAGGAGCCATCGAGTCACCAAAGCTGTTAATGTTATCGGGTATAGGAGCAGCGGATGAGCTTCGAGAAGCTAATATTAAAGTAATCAATGACTTACCTGGAGTTGGAAAGAATCTCCAGGATCACTTTAACGTCCTAACAATCCAAGTTAACTTTGACAATAAAACGTCTGAGTATAGTACTAGAACTAACATGGAAAATGATTTCGCTAATTGGATGAGTACCCATGGAGGTCCACTATCAGGTTACGGACTTATGAATATCGTAACGTTCTATCAAACGCCATATGAAACTACTCCTGGAGTTCCTGACATTCAAATTGCTTGTGAAGGCATTCTTAATGATCCATCAACTAATCAAGATATACCTTATACTCCTAGTTCCTATTATAACCAATTTTTACTAGTAACAACGCTTTTGAACCCTAAAAGTCGAGGACAGCTAAAACTTAACACAACTGATCCCATTTCAAGTCCACCGCTCATATATGCCAACTATTACAACGATTCTCGTGATGTGAAGGCTGTTATAGCCGGTATGGGAATCTTAAGAAACATTTTGAATACGAAAACATTCAAGACCAGAGGATTTAAAGAAATTATATCTGAAAATTGTAAACAATATCCTATTCACAGTGAACAATACGATCATTGTATAGTTAAATATAATACAGGCACAGGATTCCATCCAGTTGGAACATGCAAAATGGGACCAAAAAGTGATCCTATGGCTGTAGTTGATTCAGAATTAAACGTTTATGGTATTAAAGGCTTGAGGGTAATCGATGCCTCGATAATGCCAATTGTGACAAGAGGGAATACGAATGGACCGACTATTATGATCGCAGAGAAGTTAAGTGACTCGATAAAAAAAAGATGGATTTAAAATGAAAACTTTCTATTGAGGTTCAAGACATACTTTATGAACACTTTTAACAGTGATATGTAGTTGTGATGATAAACAAAATTATTAAGAATTGTTCTTATGAAATGATTAAAAAAAATTTGTTGGAAATTCAGAAAAGTACAGCAGTAAGAGATAGCGACGTAAGGGTCAAATGAAGTAGTAACTTAAAGTTACTTTCAAAAAAGTGTCGGTTTAAAATTACCTTTAGAAAAATGCTCATTCAGAGAAATTTTTATTTATTACATTTTTTAATGGCAGCACTTGTTAAAGCATACGTTAAAATTGTTTATTAATATATTGTAATTTGATGCACAATTTACTTTTCGTTACGATGATGAATCCCTTAATGATTAATTATTTATTTACTTCTGATAATGATTGACGTGAATTTTGAAATAAAAATAAGAGGCAGTACTCTACTTTAAAATATGAGGAAAAAAATTCCCCTTTGTTAGAGCTGTGTTCTACCAAAATCCAAATTAAACACATCCATTTTTCAATAGCTTGGAAAAAAACAACATTGACCGAGATCCAGTGTGCGGACGCGTATCTATTACATCAAATCGTACTTCGTTGGGTCAAGATACGAGAAAAATGTAACTAATGTAATAAAATGTTTTTCTAGTAAAGTTGGTTTGTTAACTGAATAAACAAAAGACATACATAAAAGTTCAATATATAATCCCAACCTCAACTATTATTTCTGCACCCTATATGGCTGTGCTGTTTGGCACAATTGACTTTCCCAATTGAAAAATGGATACGATATTTCGTAACATTAATGATTTAAATATTTCGTAAACTATCAACTAGTTAGGGTCAATATTTTTTTCCGAACAATAAAATTAATACTCAGTTTAATTTTCGAACAATAATTTTGAATCTGATAAAAACTTTTCAAAAACGTTTTCAAAATCAACCAAGTTGGGTATATCAATTAATTAACGAAACAAAGAATATAATGAAGTCTGACATTGCATTTTTAAATTATAATCAATGTAACAAAAATATGGAGGATGTTACCATTCCTCGTCATGCAAAGGCTGTACCGAAAAGTACTGTAAGTTTTTTGGGCTCCAACTCACTGACAGCACCTATCGGTATATTGTATAAGGATCGTTTGAGAACAAAGGTATACGTCGTCCGAATGGGTATAGCTTACTAGTAGTCTACCACGTGTTTGGTGTACATGCATGAACACTGGCCTTACACACTATGGCAGTCTCCATTTCTTATAGTGCACGAGCGTTTTGGCTTTCAAGATAAAATATACGAGTTGATTTTACTTGCAGAGATAAATATTTACAACGTAATGTAAATAGACTTTTAATAAATAAAGTACGATTTGTTTGTGATTTAAACGTTAGAATCGTAATTATAAGCATTCAATAAAAATCATTGGTAATCAATAAGTTAGTTACTAACTATCAAACGTATTTTTACAATAATGTTTAAAATTTTGACCGACGAATTTTCTAAATTTTCATTGTGGTGTTACACCATAACTATAGTTTGCACGTACCAAAACTGTTGTATAAATGTGTGAATCACTTTTAGTTGCAATAATTAGTTTTCTTAATCAATAGATTTGTGATTTAGTTTTATAGTTATGTAATCATGTTTATTAAGTGGCTGGCTATTTTATTGGAAAATCAAGAGTTGAAGACGATTTCTTATACTTTAAGGAATGAATTATCTCTTAACTTAGCGAGTAAATAACTATTCATCCAATAATTAATGTTTGAAAAATAAATACATAATTAAAACAACATAGTCAATAAGTCAGAGAATCTCATGTACGTATCAGATTGGATAATTTACTACATATTATTATTATTAAATAAGTAAGAATTTTTTTTGTAAAAGCAAATGTGAGCGACGATTATTTGCATTTCAAGGAGTAAATCTAGCCTACAATTGAGTCGATCGTGATTAAACACTCACGGAGAATTATGGGAAATATGATTTTTCATCGCGCATCTGAAATAGAATTTTTTATTTTTCTCCACATGTTTTGGTTTAATCATCTCGAATTGAAGCTTAATTTATTACTTGAGATATAAAGAATCGTCGTAAGCTCTTTATTTTGTAATAAAATAAGATAGTCATTGAATAAAGTATGTAATACAGCTATAAAATTAAATGGACTTCGTCAGTAAGTTAGGGAACTCAAACTATCTTTGGACTGCCAGTAAGCTTTTTTGTTTGGTGTGTGATTGGAGCTAAAATTAAAATAAAATAAGTGTATAATGTGAAATTCATCAAGAGTTCTATTTAAAAAACATATTCTCTCATTAAAAAAATATAAAAAATATAATAATATTAGATCCAAGTTAAAAACAAAATAAGGTTATAAATAATATTCAAATGTTACCGTAGAATAAAATACAATAAATTGTGTCACAAACGGTTTTATTTCAAATTTTTTGATATTGTTTTATTGCTTACATTCTTGCATATAAGTGACAGAAAAAAAATTTTTTTTTTCAATTGATGTTTACAAGGACATCAAAGTCTTATCTCAAAAGATTTATTGTTACTGAACAAAAGCTTTTATGTTGTTATATTCTTAGTAAGATAGTTCATGTAGTTTGTTTGGTGGATTGAAAAAAAAATGAGTTGCATTTAATCGTACTAATATTGAAACAAAACAAAATTATAAAGTAAAAATTAATCATGTTTAGTGATATTTTCTGTATTTGTTCTTAAAAAAAAAAAAAAAAAGTATTTAAGTAACAAAATGACACAATGTCACATAGCGGTTTCTACTTGAAAACTTCGGGGTTCATGGTGTACAAAAGAAACTTTTTCTTAGTTTCATGTGAATCGAAAAATAAATGTTTTTCCTTTCATGAAGTTTAACTTGAAAACTTGAATTATATTAATGATATATTATCAAAAGCTAGATATCGTATTTTTAATAGAAATACAATTTTATGATAATTCAAAACAAAGTAATAAATTGTTGGAGCTGATTTATTAACAAATTAAAAATTTCTTTATTTGGTACTTTTATCTTCTGTATGTATAAGTATGTAGTTTTGTAATACTAAAAAAACATTTGTTTTTTTACTTCTGTATTGCAGAATTCATAATTAAGAACTGGAGGAAACTTAATTAATTTTGTCAAAATAAATAATCATTTTACGCCAAAAATAACAGCAAATTAGGTACTTTTTCCTCTTTTAATCTCAAAAAAATACTGACAGTACTTTTATGCAGTTTGATGCAAATAATGAAAATCTATTATTCTTTGTACGTAGATAAACAGTAACCTCTAACATAATGTCACAAAATTTCCTTATTTATTTGTTTAAACTTTTAGTAAATAACCCATGCCATTCTAGTTACTTCAAATTTTCAAGTATCAGTATTAAATAAATTTTTTTTTGCTACTCAACAGTAGGAAAGTAACGTTTTACTGGGTAGTATCTAGAGAATATTAAATACAGCATCAAACGAAAATTACGCCCTAATCCTCAAAATTACTACTTCCACAGAGCTTTTTATTAAAACCGCAAAATATACTGGTTTATGTTACTAATATAGTGATTGAATGCAGGTCAAAAAAACCTAATTTGAAATCTCACGCACAAATTATAAAGTGGTCAAATGAAACAGTTTTCTTCATCTTCAGTTAAAGAAATGTATTTCATCAGTATCTTTTCTTGCTTTAGTTTGGCATAGCAATTACATGTTTTTGAAGGAATAAAACTATGTATAGGTAAACTGAATACTCAGATTTATAGTGTAGGTTTAGAAAAATCAGTTAAAGAATACATTTTTATTGTAAACGAGATAGCAATAAATTTTTCTTTAAAATTATTTGTTATCATTTTTGTGCAGGAAATACAGTATTTTATCGTGTAAGGAGAACGGCTAAACTAATTTTATTAATTTTTGAAAAATACAAAAGTTAAATTATCTAATGGTTATCTAATGGGAATCTTGATGACGTCATCTTATTTCTAAAGTTTTTCTAAATTATGTGAAAAAAATTTCTAGTAATCTTTATTGAAACGCCTAAGTATTGTTATCAAAGAATAATTTTTAAGTTTCCTTCTTATTTATAATGTATGAATCGTTTTTTATATGTATTATAAAGTTAAAATATATCTGATGATACACATTAAATTTAACTTCTCATTAACACTAATTACATTTATAGTTTAATATTACTTCTAAAAGTACAAACAAATTACGTATAGTTATTTTAAATCTTTGTCATTTCGGTGACGTATTTAATTTGAAATATTATTGTAATGTAAAACAGTTGATTTTTTTCCAATACCCACGAAATAAGTCACTTGATCTGATTCATGCAATCATATTATGAATGAAAAGCCCACAGTCATGCAATAATTAATATTTTAGGATAGAATTAGCTCTTAGATCTTACCGTTCTTTTGAGTTTTTACTAAAAGCATATAATAGACAGATAAAATCACGTTCTCAACGTACTTCCTACATTTAATATCACAAAAATGGCATTCGTTCTGAGAGTCGGACACACAATGTAGTACTGTATTACGTTTGATTTCGGTCAATGAGAAATAAACGTGCAAGAAATTCTTATTGATAATTTTCTCTCGAGAAAACTTGGGAAAGCTGTTAGAATTTCTTATTTTCAGCAACTACTACTGAGACGTAAGCAGTTTAAAAAATATTTCTAAATAGTTACGGTACAATTTGAAAAAAAATTAGATTAATTGTGATGAAACAAATTTTTTCAAACACCACAAAAAAACATTTTATTCTGTGTGACAATTTTTTTGTGAATATTAAAAGCTATTACTTTATTTTTAATTTGTTTCGGTAATATTATCTTATAAAAATAAGGATAAACCGAACGCGTTTAATTGTGAAGTTATAAAACGAATAATAAATATCAGCGTTTTGTTAACTGTATTTTTAATACAAATAATGGACTCAGTGATACGATTTCTTCCAGATTACAACAACAGAATCGTACTTTTATTTATTGTATATATTATTTTAACACGGATTGGAAAGTGAAAAGAAGCATAAAAACAGAAAAAAATTTCTTTTATTACTCAGAAATAGCCACGAGAGAATAGAGAAGAGGTAATGGCGTGGACCCCTACAAACGTAGCAAATTGCTACGCAGACCCATCGAATGGTGTCTGCCGACCCGAGTTGTTGGCATTTGTGTCATTTTTAATACAGTACGTGTCGCACTCATATGACGAACTTTATAGTGACAAACGAAAAAAATTGACCAAAATAGAAGACACATCAGTCGACGAATACGATTTTATTATAGTCGGTGCCGGTAGCGCAGGTTGTGTTCTTGCTAACAGATTGACCAAAGTAAAAAACTGGAAGGTAATTTCACCAAATGATATATTTAATATTTTCTGTCAATCGAATTTATGCAACTTGTTGATTTTTCAAGGTACTATTATTGGAAACAGGAGATGAAGAACCCGTTATTTCTACTATTCCTGCAGCGATGAATATTATCACGGAAAGTTCCATCGATTGGTCGTACAGGACTCAGCCAGAACGGTACGCCTGTGCTAGTCAGAAAGACAGCAGGTGTGCTTGGCCAAAAGGAAAGGTCATGGGTGGAAGTAGTAGTATCAATGGCATGTGGTACGTCCGTGGCATCAGGCAAGACTACGATGGCTGGGCTGACTTGGGTAATCCAGGCTGGAGCTACAAAGACGTTTTTCCTCATTTTATAAAGAACGAGGATATGACTGATCGTGACGTGAGTATCATGTAGTGCTTCGAAGTTGCATTACGTAACAAATAAACTAAAACATCTAGCAAATTCACTTTGATTTTTTCGTAATCAATGATTTCTGTATAATTAGTTTTTAGCCAAATACCCGGGCAATTATGGTACAGGTGGGGCATTGGCTATTGATAGAAGTCCATACAAAGACAAAAATGATGGCTTACTACTGACTGCGTTCAAAGAAATGGGATTACCTGAAATAGACTATAATTCGAATTCCAGTATCATTGGCACATCTCATATCCGGTTTACCAATAATTATGGAGCTCGACACAGCGTTAACAGCGCATTTATAAGACCCATACGAGGAAGAAGAGAAAATCTTATTATAAGACCAAACAGCTTAGTTACAAAAGTGGTTATAGATGAAAAAACTAAACAAGCTACGCAGGTCGAGTACGTCGATTTGAAGACGAAGAAGACTAGAATAGCTGTGGCAAAAAAAGAAATAATAGTGTCTGCAGGAGCCATCGAGTCGCCAAAGCTGTTAATGTTATCGGGTATAGGGGCAGCGGGTGAGCTTCGCAAAGCAGGTATCAAACCCGTTCATGAGTTGCCTGGCGTAGGAAAAAATCTTCACGATCACGTGGATGTTCTTACGTTGCTGATTGATTTTGACAATACGACCTCGACGATCAATACTAGAAAAAATATGGAGAATGATTTTGCCAATTGGATGAGCACTCACGGAGGGCCTCTATCAGGCTCTGGACTTTTGAATACATTAGCGTATCACCAAACAAAGTACGAAACTATTCCAGGAGTTCCTGACATACAAATTTATCCGAATAGTAGATTGGTCGATCGGTCGAACAATCAACGCATACCCTTCACTCCACTTGCCTACTATAATAGAATGGAAGTATTTACAAGACTTTTGAACCCCGAGAGCCGTGGACAGATAAAACTAAATAACACCGATCCTACTTGGAGTCCACCTCTAATTTATGCAAATTATTACGACAATCTTAACGATATGAAAAAAATACTAGCTGGAATAAAGTTTGTAAAAAACATTTTACAAACAGAAACTTTTAAGGCCAAAGGTTTTGAGAATTATATATTTGACGAATGTAAGCAACACAAATTCGACAGTCAAAATTACGACCTTTGTATTATAAAATATCATACAGCAACAGGATATCATCCAGTGGGGACGTGTAAAATGGGACCGAAAAGTGATCCTATGGCTGTAGTTGATGCAGAACTAAAAGTTCATGGGCTTGAAGGCTTAAGGGTAATCGATGCCTCAATAATGCCGGAGGTGATAAGAGGAAACTCGAATGCACCGACTATCATGATTGCAGAGAAAATAAGCAATGTTATAAGAAAAGCGTGGACTTCATAGTGAGGTAGCTAGGAATTCATTTTACTCATGCTCTAGCACATTTTGACTTATCCAATGTCAGACACACATGTTATGAATAAATACATATTTATCTCTTATCCTTTGAATTTTCTTTAAATGATCCTCCCACTTGTGTTGACGATATGGTAAAAATTTAATTATTTTAAATATGCTACGTTTTCATTACTTTTTTTGATTTTTTTGAGTTACAAAATTAAAACAAAAAGATGTGTTATTAAAGATAAATCAGATCGCTCTACTATTATTGTTCAAGAAATCCGTACAGATTTCATAATAATCTTTCAATTAACAATTACTGCTCAAACCACAAGATGATTAGGATAGTTTCAACAAAGGAAGGTTTGATAAAAGTTATTGTAAGAATACCTTTGGCCATTTTTTTTGTTTTAATGTATGTAAAAGAAGTTATAAAATTCTCTTGTCATGATTACTTTTTACTAAAAATTAACGCTGTAATGCAATATGTATTGTAAAATTACCAAACAATAAATAGATCTCTAATGTTTTGGATCAAAAAATCTTTAAATATCTTGTTTTGTTTGTATTTGTCCATCACGTCTAAAATTATCATGAAAGTCTTAGTATTCAATGATGGTAAAAATGGTTAAAAATTCATACCTAAGGTAAATCCAACCATAAAATCACTTTTTATTTAAATGAATATTATTTTCTGTTGTTTCATGCGTAATTTTAAGTGTTTCAATAATTTTTAGCCCGAGGAAAAGATCGCAAAGATTTTAATCGCGACGAAAGCCTCTTTTAGTGAAATTAAACCGAATTATGCTTTTGGCACGAGCTCCTGACTCCCCGATGTTTCGCGCGAGTTTATTTTATTCTGTTGACGTGTCGCCCACCAAGTTTTCTTTGGCACTTGGCCCCTGCAGCGCTGACAGCAGCCTCAGACGGAAAAAAACACACACACCCACACACAGAGACAAAAGAAAACTTTTGCCATATTTTTCCTCCGCGCGCCTCAGCAAACACAGCGAGTACATAATTCCCCATCATCAGCATGATTATGGAAATTTCTGGGTGTTCCAAAATCATCATTGCATATTTGAGTTGCCGAAAAAAAAAATGCAATCAACGTCAAACCATTTAGCATAGACGAACACCCCCCCCCCTTCCTTCCGAGGGAGACAGCCACATTATTGTCCATGTGTGCCTATGCGCGACGAAACGTATATAATTTGAAATTCATTTTGGCCGAACGTGACAACTCCCACGAACGAGCGCGGAAATTTGAATTCACGTGCTGTCGCTGCAGCAGTGGTGGGAAAAACGTCAAAACGAGCGATGAGATGCGAAATATTGCGGGAAAATTAATGAGCGGACGTGACGTGGCGTCGAACCGGTATAGCTTTGATTACGAAAGCGCGTAAGGTTGTATTTTTTCCGCACCGGGTGGTGTTGGGCCGGAAACGTTTCGATTTCACTGATTGCGCCCCCCCCCCCAGATTATCGGGAATAACCATATATTTGAATTTGTGGTTGGAATTTTCATCTCCACCATGTCTTCTATACACAAATTCATACTTTTAAATACATGCAGATATCATTTTTGATACCTGCCAATGGACATCCCAATGTTTCATGACGATTCCAGCTTGTTTCGTACTCCACCAAGTCTGAGGCTCTACCCAAGAAAGCATTATGTAAAGTTTGGTCTTATGACATTGGTTGCATTTAACTGGATTATAAAGAAGTTCGGTTGACGTCATGGTTCATCGATTTTCAAATGTAATTCTTGTATACTTGGGTAAAATCTGTCTACTTTGATCATTGGTGATACGAGGTAGTTGTCATGGTGAGAATCAATCAATCATAACACAAATGACTAATGTACAACAGACCATGATGATTATATCTTCAAAGTACTATTTCCAGGAGGAATTACGTCCATGTGTAATATATTTACAGTTTCATTCCATTAGATACGATTGTTTTACATTTTTGCTTTGTTTTAAAATTATCAGGCTAAAAGTAGCCATACCGTTGGTTTAAAAGTAGTCGAAGTTGTCTTCGTTAGTGTCATTGCAATCCAAATTCCAACATTCACAAGCAAGGTGTTGATTCCAATGGATCAAAGACTTCTCTACAGTCTTTTTCCATTCGTTGCTTACATTTATTACTTTGCCCTTTGCAAAGCATTGTGTTTGTCTTATTTATTTCTCTTGTCCTTCTGGATCTATTCTCAAGTTTCTCGTTTAATGCTGGAACCTTACCGAGATTAGTATACCTTAGATTTACCTACACTGGTTAGAAGGAGGAAAGTATGGAACTGTACTCATCGTAATACTAGAAATATCAGTCTTATTCATGTAGTCTCTAAAATGTTGGAAAAGACTGGATTTTTTTCATCTCTAATTCTACAGCTCAGTTAATAATTTTCAAGACTTGTACACGTCATGAACTACGACCAAAAGTAGAGAGTTCAAATATCCATGACATGGCGTTCATGACGACGGTTTCGTATCACAGCTGATCAGCAATCCTTTAATTCTGAAAACAAAACAACCCGTGCCGTACAAGAGCCCCATAATAATAGCTACGGGGTGCAATTCCCTGTATCCTCTAAAATCAATTTGTCTTCCCAGTTAGACACGAGAACCGTGACAATGCACCGTTAACATTTTTTTTTTTTTCGTCCAGAGCTGAAATCCAAGTAACACCGTAAAGCCTCGGTGAACCATGTACATACCCTTTCGTACGCTCAGAAAATCACGCGGCCATCCGTAAAACAACAGCCGGCACCGCTATTCTGTGATTCCGCGCTATCGGCGTAATAACACGTTGTAAGGAACGGAAAATCCATACGCAGAAAGATCGGATAAGAAAAGCCGTAGGCCACTGTGTACACACACACGTGTACACGTTGCAATAACAGCAGCAATGAAAGAGAAAAAAGTATGCAATCTCAATCCTGGGATCTTTAGTGCGGATTATGTAAGGTCGACGATATACACGAGATGGACGGAGGGAACTACGGATCGATCGGGTGCGACGATCTGGAATTGCTGTAATTGCCGGTTCGGAAGTTAATTTGAATACATGGCTGACGATTGTTAAAGCTTTTTTTTTTCTCCTAACTGTCCATCGAGATATAGTAGATGGCGTGATGCGTCGCGTGAAAAATTGAAAGTAAAAAAATTTCGCTGGGCGTGTGCAACAACAGAGTGCCGGGTTAACAAACGAGACATCGTGTAAAACAAGCAATTGCGATGGTAAATTTAAACGAAAACAAACTGGTTGCACGGCCGATCGTGCGGCACGCGATTCTTATACACGACTGCGGGGACAGGTTGTTGCTTTTAAAATTTACACTTGGCATTGCGCTGCACGTGACTGATGATTCGATAATCAGTGGCTCAATCAAAGATGATTAATTGCGTAATGTGGAGGGGTCGTTATTGTCGTCTTTTTGTCATGAAAAATTTTATTGTAATGTGGTCTAAAATTACTTTGCAAGTAACAGCTTACGTAACGCAATTAATCCTTTTCTGGATTAGTTAAACCTTGCCACAAAAACATCACCTAATAAGATACGTATACAATGTATTCATTGCCATTGAACCATTAATGTTTTAACTCATGACTAGAAATTACACACTCGCTACTCGATGCGTACATATATGTACGACAATTGTTAAAATAGATCGAACAAATATAGTTACTTTTCAATGTTCAGACGTAAGAAACGTAGTGCTTCTGTTGGCATCGTGCGATCGCTGATGCAATACTGTGACATGATACATCCAGACAGGCACGCCACGTCTCCTTCCCCTTTCCGCCCTCCTTTATTCCTTACAGTTTCGCTAATATGATGAATGTCACAACTGTACCCCCCATTCTGTCCTGCCAAAACTTAATTAAAAAATTAAACGATACAACTATTGTCTCACAACCAACAGCTGAACGACATCAAAAACATTATAAAAAAAACCTCTTTCTTACTAATCGTCTCTAGAACACGCGTGACTATTGTTAATTTCGTATCTTATATGCTGAAGGTATGTCAACTGAAACCAGAGAGTAGGTAGAAACAAAAAAAAAACGCCCCCGGCACTGTTGTAGCTTGTTTATTCTCGTCATTTCCGTAAAAAAGTCTCGACAAAGCGCGGACACATATATACATACCAGTTTTACGGAGATTACAGTACACCAAACCGGATACCGAAAGCGCGTGTACATAAAAGCATAGCAAAAGTGCCAGGGCGTTAATCTCGGGATATGCATTATCCCGGGCTCGCGCGACGCTGATATACTTTTCCCTTAACTGTAATCTAATAAGGAGACAAAGCGCAGTCTTGGCAGCGAAAGAAACAAAGGCACCCCCCGCGTACATTGTGTGCTCGCGAAAAGGAAGCGAGGAAAATAATAATTATCGGACCTGCGGGGGGGGTGGGGGGCTGCTGTACAGCGTCGGGGGTTTCTTTTTCTCGCTAGGAGTAGGAAGGGAATTCGCAAGGCTTGGATTTATGGTGGTTCGCTGAATAATGGAGTCCGACGGGGAAATGCTAATTTTCGGGAGTACCACGGCGCGGGAATTATCGGGGATTTCCCTGTTTACGATCCTTCTTCGCGGCTCCTACGGGAATTCGCGGGAAGTAGGAAGGGATTATCAGCCCTGCCGATCCTGCGGTTATTATTTTTCGTCCTTTCGCGGAGTGTGACAATGTATACAATGTACCGATGGGTTGTTCTTTGAAAAACAAGTCAACGATTTTTCACTTGTTGCTGTTCCAATGTAACAAGCAAACCACGGACTCGTACAAAACAGGACGGGGTCGTATTAGACAGAAGAAATGGGAGTAGTATGAGCTAATTCCCGGTGTTAGGTAGGTACACGCGAGAAAAAATGGGAAGGAAGCGATTATGCGTCGCGAATTTATCGTCGTGGACTGCCATACTCCATCCACACGTACGAGGTACTCGTATACAAGAGCATAGAGAAGGTGAGGGAAGGGGGGCTCTGCAGCAGGGTGCCAAATTAAATTGGCCGCTCGGCGAATAAAGCAGCGACTAGCGCGGCGACGAGGGCAGATGTATATTTTTCGCAGCAAGAGGACGGAAAAATGTGGATGTGTGTATAACGGAGAGCGCAAGGAGACGTAGGAGGGATAAGTGAATCAGTTTTCCGAGCAAACGCCGGGCGTGCGTCGTGTATTTTTGCGCGCTCACGACTGTATACCGTTGTGGGTGGAGTGTAACGGCGAACGAGGACAGATATGTATATGTATAGTGTTTTACAGGATGCGTGTTTTTGCTCGGCTGATGGATGATGTTACGTTTTCTATAAGCAGTTGGGGTGGAAAATTTTTCTATTTCTATGTGTGCTTTGGGCTTGCTCTTCGTTGGTAATTGATTTGAAACAAATGTATATTTTTTCGCACTGAGTTGGTGTAGTTAAACTTCGAGTGCTTGCACTACGTGGGAAAAGTGACCTATGTAATACCGTGCGTGAAGTGGCGCAAGTAATATACTTGTACACGAGTATTCGCGCACTGATGCACGAAAGGGCACTCGAAGACGTATGACAACCTAAGAGCGAAGCCAGAAATTTACACATACTGTGCCTGAAGTAACAATGATTTCGCGAACTGTACTCACAACCAATCTTAACTTGTCAAACTTTTGTTGACTGAAACATACCTGGAGGACAAGCAATGATAATTAGTGACAAGATGCTTTAGTTGAAGTACAAGTAAATCTAAAATTATTATCAATGACAACCTAAAAATGGGATGAAAAATTACGGACCAATGATTTTTTAGACTACCTTTGATATATTCGCTCAGAAATTTATTTTACTGTAGATAAAGCCTTTATTTGGTGCCATTATACAGTTAGTCTTACTATATTCATATCAATCACAGTTGGATAACTCTGAAAGTTTACTGTAGAAATAATAAAAATTTCTGTTTAAAAATTTTACATTCGTCTCCCTTTCAAATATGGGTGGATTACAAAAATCCTCAAATCTAATGCAAACTAGGACGTTCAACCTTTCCATACTCACAATTTTACAATATTTTAAGACGATGTAATTTGTACTTCAGTTTTTAACATACTTCTTATTCATTAATTTTTTTTTATTTTGTGTTGTTAGCCTTTTCATAAGCACTATGTGGCATTTTGTAGCTTTGCATCACTACTCATTTCATTAATTTCTAAAAATAAGTAATTTTTATTTTAAAATTTACATCTGTAATAAAGCTTTATATTATTTTGTTCACAGCAATGTTAACGTACACAATAAATATTCCACTTTGTCTCATTTATCAAAAACTTACTCACAATAGTTTTGCAAGTCCATCAAAGCCTATATACCATCAGTAACGCGTTATCAATTATCACAAAAGCAACCAATCAGAATCGTTTTATTTTGTCAATAAATCGAGGTGTATGATTTTTCGAAGGTAGCAATTGAGTTTTTGCTTTATAAAAATTTTTAAAATTATAACTACTAGCTAATTTTAATAAATTCTTATTGATTTTGTAAAGTTTATAATTACACAAGCACTAATTGCTAAAGGCATTTTTTCTAAGTAAGAGGAATTAAATACTTGCACTTGCGGTCTTTTACTACTTATTTCAACATCACTGTTTTATTCAACAAAAAGTAGTTTTCAAACAACTTTACTCTGTCAGTTTGAATAATTAATACAATATAAGCGATTCTAAGTAACAAAAATATATATGTTACAACAATTTCAGCTTAACTACTTGCAGTTCATTTATACCTTACTACGATAACATCTCGCAGAAACAAAAACACTAATTTCAACTCCAAATAAATCTCTGACTCCCATTTCTTGAAAAGCACAACAAATGAATCCAACCAGCAACAAACACCCTCAGTAGCTGTTCCAAGGCACGGCTCAAAAACAAGAGTAAACAGCCAGATAATATAGCGACCCCTAATGAAGATTTATCATCGTTTATTAGATCCTCGAAAAAGAGACAGTATAGCGTCAGTACCCAAAATGTACAACCAATCGATCCTAGACGAGGACCAAGAAAAAAAAGCTCACACGTGAGCAGCTCCCCATGCAAAAAAATGCTCGGATCCACAACTCTCGCGATTCGTAGACGCAGGGCAGCAAAGACGACACGATAAATCGCGAGAGCGGCCCGGCGAAACGCTTTAATCGAAAGCTCCCGTACCGCCGTATCCTTAAACGGAAGCGCGCGCGTTTACGCCCGAGGACGTTAAATCGGGTTAAACGCATGGAAAAGAAGAGGTTGAGTCGAAGAGGGGGGGTAGGAAATGTGGATCGATTTTATAGTCCGACAAGCGGTGGAGGAGTGTGTTTCGGTGGTGGTGGCCGCCTCGGCGAAAATAGACCTTAAATCGAGCCGAAGCCGTTCACCCCTGGCCCGCCTCCGCGCATAATGGACCCCGACATCGCGGTTCTCTCGAGCGGATTATGCGCTTTGTGTGTTACACGTACGCGAATGAACTAAATTTTCTTTTTTTCTCTCTTTTTTTTTTTTTTTTTTTTTTTTTTTTGCTGTCGATAGGTACAACGTGTATATGACGACAAGAATAATTTTTATATGCTTACACGTCTGTTTTTACATTCGGAGGTGGATTCTTGCAATGGAAGCTTGTGCTTTATGGAGTGGAGCTCACGTGTTTGCTCGTATTTTTCAGATGTTACTAAAACTTGATTTATAATGTGGGAAAAAATTTCTATTTTTCATTCATATTGTTTTTTTATTTTTTATAAAACCATACGACTCTACCTCAAAATCGTAGAAATAAATACATTAGCTGTGGGCATAGCGAATAGCACTAGAGCAACGCAAAATCTCGTCTTTTTCCTATAAAAGAGAAATTAAAATAAAGTCTTTTGAAGGATGACATGATTAACTTAAGCTTCTTTCGAAACAATGTTAAACTTTGGTGATTAATACAACGAAAGAATTCATTATTGACAGTTTTATGTTGACTCTATGATTGGATTGACTCTAACACAAGTTACTTATTACAACGATTCAAACATATATTCATTCACGATGAAAAAAATTTATTTCATGACTGTGATGTTTTTTTTACAATCATATGACTACATCTCAAACGATACTCGTAGATAATAAATAACGGATGATTGTTCTTGTTTTCAATGACAATTATTGCATAAAATTTTTAAGAAGTAGCGCTAAACTTGACGAAAAAATATCTAATTAATAATGTTGAATTCAAACCAAAGGTAAAATGTCAAATAGTAAACACATAATTTTTTTTTTTTAATTGCCGAGAAAAAAAGTGACTTAAATACTTTTATTTGTATGAAAATAATGACTTGTAAGTAAGTGTACTCAGCAAATCTTTTGAATGACAGTAAACTTGATTGTAAGTGTGCAATCAAAATAAATAAAATACTTGTTACAAAAATGTAAAACAACAACTTATAATTTAAAAATTTAAAAAGTAAAAAAAAAAAGAGAGAGAGAATTTTCCGCACAAGCTTGAGCCAATATACTCCGCAGCGTCCAAAAAGCCAAGAAAACCAAGAGAGAGAAAGAGAGAGAGAGACACAGAGAGGCAGAGGGGGAAACTCGCCCGCGAGCGCGTGAAAAGGCGAGGAGGCGTTAGGACGCGATCTCTTCATATCTCCGCGGTAATATCGAGCGGATGAGCCGGCGCAGCCTCCATACACACGTAGACATGTACGGCTTTCCTCCCCCTTCTCTCTATTTATTTCTTGATGCTCTACTGGCACGTACATGTGCACGTGTGTGTGTGTGTGTACTTTTCCCCCGTCCGATGTATTCTTCGTGCAAAATTTAATATCGACTCTTGCTGGCTTTATGAGACTGAATTTTTTTTCTCTCTATTTTGTGTTTATGGTGTATCTATTTGTTTTCTAAGTGATTTCGAGAGATTGAAAAAGTAATAAGAAGACAAGGGCGCGTATTTTTTTAATTTTACAATATTTGTAACTGTGCATACCTGAAACTTTTCAGAAACATGTGGAAGCACTTTATTATCTCTATATAAGCAGTTTGAAGTCTTTTGACTGAAAATTTTTTTTTCAAGTGACAGATTTTCTGTTGTGCAACTTTTTTAGCCTTTCAATGTCCTACTTTTAGATTAAGAAGCAAATTACGAAAAAAGGGTTAAATTAAACAGTAAAATTTTAATTGATACACAAAAGCCACCCGAAGTTATTTGAAACCATCTATGAACTTCAAAGCTATCGAAAATGATTAAATGACTTTCAAAGTAAATGGAAGTCATACAACATCCTCTAAAGTCTCTCAAAGATAATCAATGTCGTTGAATTTATTTCAAAGTTTTTCAAAGACTTCAAAAGTCATGATGAAAGTCAATTAGTCACTTCTGGAATCCAACAAAGTTTTTCTTTTTTTTTTTTAATGTTTATAATGCGGAAAACTTCAAAAGACTTTTAGAATTTTTTTTTCAATAACTTCGCAGCCCTTGCGGGCATGCAGGTACTTACCAGAACTTTTTTTTTAAGTAATACTTTGACGTTAAATTCAAAAAGCTTAATGTTTATTAAAATGTTTTTTTAAATAAAATCTTGTAGTTTGTTTAAAACTTGTAAAAATCCTTTGTCATAACGTTCAATAATATCAGCACGATTTTCTTAGTGTTACGCAAAATTTATATTATATTCATACAAATAGACAATTAAATGAAAGATACTTGTTATTCTGTACGAAATTTACTTTCAAGTAAAAAAAAGATCTTATCACCTGTACAATCCAGAGTATACCATTTGTTAAGCTATCTTTTTATGAATCACTATTAAAATAACTAAATTTTATGCAAATTTAATGTAAAGTATATAAAATATATTTCATGATTTTTAACAATAAAAATATTTAACGCTAAAATCTAACATAAAAATACAATTTAGCTTCATCATTTTTACTGTTTTTTTTTTTAATGTTGGCGCAAGCACACAAAAAAAATTTAATTAAATACGTCAAAAAATATCAAAAAAATATTGAACGATTCACTTATTAAAATTGAAAAAATAATGTAAATGTTTACTTAAGAATATTACTTACAGTATCTTACATTTTATAAATACAAACTAAACTATAGTAATATTGAAAGCTAAAGCTACATTGGGTTGAATACTTTTAGAGCAGTTTATGAATCTTTTTAATTTTTTTCTTTGTTGCAAGTACAAACAGAAAAATACATCTCTAAGATTCTATAAAAAATAATATCGAAAAAGTACTTGCCAATGTATAATGAAAAAAAATTAACACCAATTCCTGACAGCACAATTGCACAATTCATTCCGCTCATAAATTTCACTTCTTTGGTAAAAAATTCGTAAAAGGTATTGGCTAGCACTTTAAAAAGGTAAACATGGTCCAAGTGAGAATTTTCCATCGAAAAAATTCACAAAAAAATTCACAAAAAAAAAAAAAAAAAAAAAAAACGAAGCAACAAAAAAAATCATGTTCGTCGACTGCCCTATGTTCCCCGAGCGTGCGAGAAAAAAAAACCCCCGTATCGGTAATTGCCGGGCTCCTTGACGCGCTGGAGCTCGCAAGCTGTTATTAAAGCTCGTAACTTCCGGACCCGGAAGAAGGCGCGCATCGATCCTTGCCCCCTTTCGCTGCAAGTCCAATGACTTTCCGCGCACCCACGCACACACTTCCGTGCCCTCGCGCATCGATCAGTCGCCCAACGAGGGCTGGCGCTTTTTTTTCCCCTCGCCCCATCAAGTATCTCAAGGGCCGTCGGGCGATTTTACGGACGCGATTATCGCGGGTCGCTTTAATCGATTCCGAATGAGTTGAGACTTTCAGGGGAGTTTCTAAAAAACAAGTACCACCCACTGTCACGTGGGGTTCAATCGATCCTCCGCACGTGTCGAAGAAATAATGAGGATCGAAGTTGCCTTGGAGAAACGAAAAAAAGAGACACCGATACAAAAAAAAATAGAGTCACCCGTCGAGACTATATTTTGAGGTCGTTGGGGCGACTGTGTATACGGCCCGAGTGTGTTTGCCCAGCACTTTCATTAGCCCTGCTAAAATTACTATGTAGTTCAAACGGTATATATTTATATACGTGTACACGTGGAAAGGGGTGGCAAATATCGATGATGGTTAAATAGCTGTTCATGGCAAAGTTCAATGAGAGGTTCGAGGATATTTTTGTGATGTTTGTTTATATTTTATTTTTATGAATGAAACAGGTCGGGCAACAAGTTATGCTTTATGATTGAAGCAGTGAGCGGTGGGTGCAAAAAAAATATAGATTAATAATGTAAATATTTTTCTTGTTGCGCTTTCCGTTTACATGACAACGTCGAATTGGATGTCAATAATCAAAGAGATGATTGACACTTGATCGATGGGTTGACACTTTATTCCGAACAATATTTTTCACGACACGATATCCAAACATGTAATACACGATCGTTGATATCTCTCATAGGTAAACAATTTTCGATCGCTTCCAAATAAAATATTTTTTCTGCAAACTAAGTGCTAACCATAATTGACTTTTGTTTGCATATAACAATGCAATACCAAGAACTTTTACTTATTTTCCTTTTTGAATTTTTTCTGATAATAACTTCTGCTGATGAAAAAAAAACTTTTCCAATCCTGTGTGTCATAATTATTGGTAAAGAGTAACTTTCCTTTTCGACACAAGTAGAAAAAAATATACTTGAGAAGCATCCATACCAAAATAACCAAAAAAAAAACCAAAAGATCGATATCAGAAAAACGTAGTTTCCCATATTATTTCCAAACTGATTTGCACCTACACGTTCTGCTTGAAGCCGCGCGACAGAAAATCCACCATGTCAGCAGCAGGTACAGCCCATCCATCCATACAGCAAAATAAAAAAAAAAAATAAAATAAAAAAAATGTGGACAGACGAGCTGGACAGCTGGGATGGCATTATTGCTTTCCGCGAAGATTGGTGGGGCCCGCTGGACGTTACTTAACCTTGTGGAAATATTACGCTTTTTTGGTAAGGGGGGAAGGGAGTGCAGGGGGTGCAGAGAGAGTCGAAAACGAGACGGAGAAATTGGATGGCACGCGGGGAAGACGAGAGGGACGTGGGATCGCCGATGGACGGTGGAATGATTAATGTCGAGGAGACGGACTGCCGGCTATTGTCGAGGGATGAATGGGGATGCGGGTGCGTCGAGGAAAGGTATTTTTGGGCTCAAGAGAATGCGTCTGTGTGTGATATTCTTTCTGTTTTTTTTTTTTTTTTTTTTGATGGATCAAAAAGTAAAAGTTTTGGTTGTGCGTTAAGTCAAACACATTGGATTTAATTATAGGGGAGTTCTGTCAAGAGAATTTGGATCGAAGATTGGCTGGGAGATAATTATTTCGAGAACAAACCAACAGCAATAAACAATCTCATATATGTACGTGAGGGCAAATAAAAGAGATAGCATCGATAGTTCATCGAGTCTCACGCGGTATTGATGCAACATCGATAGCGAAGTAAGGAGTTCATTTTTGTGGCTTACGTCACGGAGCTATTTTCGCTCATCGGGCTACCGAGAAAAGGCTTGTGCGCCAGCTGGCCCGCTTGAACGAGATAAGCTGGATGCTGTAAAGAGAAGGAAATGGAAATGGCCTTTTGGAAGAGAGAAGGTGAGCCGTTTGGTTGCATCACAGGGCTATTTTTGACTTTATGGTAATGGAGATTACTCAGAAACCAAATCCTGTTTATTGTCACTGCTGGCTGATTGGAGATGTAACTTTTGGATATATTTACATTGGGAAAATATCGATGGTTGGTCACGATATTTATACAACTTATTGAAATAGATTTTATTTGTAACCTTCTTTTTTTCTTTTTTTTATTAATAATAATATACTAATATTATTCAAATGACATTGACAAAACGTAAATACGTAAGTTAATAATGTACCACGACCTGACAGATCTAGAAATGATGTGAAGCCTCATTTTCCTACAACTTGGCATTGCTGTAGACTAAGTTTTACTATAGTATAATTATGTTTAGGTTTGGCAAAATTTACCCCAAAATTATACAGATATGACCAAACTGACACCCTGTCAGTGAAATAAACTTTTGTACTGCATCATTTCTTTATCAGATGGTAACGTTCAGTTGTACAACTATTTGTTTCTATCTCTTTTTGTTTATTTATTTAGTTTTCGAGGTCAAAGCACCCGCGAATCATAAAAACTCCATCGCTTGGGCTACACGGACCGTCAACTCTTTTACCGAATAATTAAAGCTCAACAAAAGGTCGTACGGGAGAAAAAAAAATTACCCTATCCCACCAATTTAAAACAGCATCCAAATAGCCATTCAACCCTCAAACGCAGTCATTAAAATTGGAGCCCCCCCCCTCTAAAAAAAAATCTACCCAGCGTCCTCTCCGAAAACTCGCATTACATCTGTTAATTAGACGAGCGCAATTTCCCCCGGCAATTTCCATCCACGCCCCCACCCATATTTATATACCAAGGCCTCGATCGATCCCGTACCACTTTCTGTGTATAGGTACGCGATAAATACACACACACACACACATAGAGCTATTTAGGCACAGTCGTTTTGTCATTAGCGTCTCCCTCCCTCTTATTCTGGTTGTTTCTGTCAGACTTGGCAATTCGAAATCTTGACGGTGTTTAATTTTCCCCGCAAACGCAACTCGCCCACGTGGTTTATTACACCAGGCTCTGAAATTTAATAGGTCGATACATCAGCGAGTTCCCGCGAGTTGCGCTACTTTTGTTTAGCGGTCGCTTCGAAAAATTGAAACTCGTTTGCGAGGCCCTTTTCCTTTCATTTGGCTTGAAATTTATTTATTTTTTATTTCTTACAGAACGTTGAATTACGAAAGATATTGTGAACTAGCCCACAGAAACATAATCGAATGGTATTAAGCACAAGTCATGCGTGTACGGGATTTAGAAGAGTAATCAAAGCTTTCTTCTTGAAATTAAAGTAGTGTAATGTCACAAAATTTTTATAAACTTTTCTCATCGTGTCTAATTATTGGTGTGCTCTGAGACAACATTTTAAACAAACTCTGTTGCAAAATGCCACTATAAGTTACACACAAAAGCAGATAAATTCAATGTCTAATTATTCTACCTCGGTTCAGTCTTGACACACTCATTTGCGTACTCTCTAAGAAATTCAGTTTTTGCTAGAGTGGACGAGGTTAAGGATTAGGCATTTTAATCTCAAAATTGTTATTTTTTCTCATCACATGACAACGATAATTAATACGACCAAGATTTTACGTTCCACTCATCGGTCCACCTGTGATTATTGCAAGTGTACTACTATTATTTTGTCACATGTTTATCCACTTCCAAGTGGTCTACAATTTTTTACCGTACGATAGCTTGTTTGCTTGCAAAATCTATCCAAACTTTTTTAAATGTCTTGTTTTATTTCGATTTGGTTACAACTGTTTTTTTTAATTATACTTATAGATCTGTAATACTTCAATTTGGAGTAACACTTTTTGCGTATCCATGCGTAAATCGTCTTTACACCTCCTATATTTTTTATACAAAAATAAAAAAAAAAAAAAAAAAACCGGTATCGAGAAATGACAATTTTGGTGACGAGTCCATTCCCCAGCACCCTCTCTGCAACGAGCCAATGCACACAAATAAATAACAAACACACGAATCATCTACGGAACGGCCTCAGGTGCACCCGAAATCATCAGCGCCCACGGCATCCATCCATCCTTACCTTCGCAGCCAGACCCCCTGGATTTATTTGGCACGTCTGGCCGAGAGATCCCTATATTGACCTATGCGAGCCCGTTATTCGTAATACACATGCACCGCAGGTGTACGCAAACGAGAGAGAGAAAGGACGTGCGAGTTATGCTGTATGCGTGTACCTAACTATGAAAGGAGAGAGAGAGAAAGAGAAATGGCACGGGAAAGCGGACATGTGTACGACAAATCCTTCGGGATTATAGGGGCATCGAGAAAGGAAGCGCACGGTGCACATGCCTGAGAGCGCGTGAGCCAATGCTGAAATATATACGATCGTCCGAATGTATATGGGCATAGAAAAGGGATGTGGGTGAGCAAGTACGCGAGTACCATGGAGCTCGGCGGGGTGTACGTACACAGAAAGGCAATCTCGATGGATGCTTGTGAGCTTTGATATGCAACTTTTTTTTTAAAGCTGCACTTTGTGTGTGTCGATTTTAGGGTTACGTGTAATGCAAAAAACACTCGCGGATGCATATTGAGAATTCAACAACTTAATTGCAATGAATGCAAAAACAGTTTTTAAATGTAGCTTGAATTTTTCTCTATCGATTGGCAAAGGTTTTTATTTACTCATTTGGCGCAGCAGTGGGACAACATCAATTGGAATCGATAGAAATAGTCGTACACTAGGGTACGATAATATCAATAAGTCATTTAAAACAGATGGTGTTTCAGATTATGTGTGCCCTTACATGAACCATTTACTTGTATAAACTTAGGTTGACAGTCACCTCAACATCTTAGATTTTTCGGTGTGTACAATTAAGTTTTGTTTTTAGTAGTAAACTGTGAAACTTTTGAAACGTGTGTCGTAATATCTATAACTTTGGTAAGAAGACATAATTTCTTACTCTTAATGTATGGCCCACTGTAGGAACTAGAAAAAATTTGTATCAGGGTTATTGTACATTATTTGATGCTGCACACCTCGTTACTACAATAATCCATCAAACAAACGTATCATTAACGAAATCATGAAAGACGCTCCAGACGTATAATTCTACCCCGGACAGTGAAAAACACGTCGGTCTTGGTGCCTCACCGACATGCCCAGCATCAACAAGCTACAACAGTGCAAGCCCTACACCACAAAGCCCCTGGCAAGTTCAACGTCGTTTAATTAACCTCAATTAATTTCTCATTAAGTTGGACAACTAGCAATTAGATGCGTTTTACGCCAAGATAGATGTTGCTATTTTGACCCGACCAAAGGGGTTAGTTTGGCCAACTCGTTAAACGCGTCCTCTACGGAGTTTAATACATACAACCCCGGCCTCTCTTCTTCTTCCTCCCTCGCCGCGCTGCCTCTCGCCCTAGTCTACCCCACCCCCCCGAGGAATTTCATTATTTACGAGTAATTACGTTTTTTCGTCATTCCAAGCTTTTTTTGATACTGTTATTGAAGGTATACAATGAAGCGCAAACTTTTTTATTTTTTATTTAAATACGATGCTTCAAAAACAAAAATTTCAATTTCTTGTAACACTCCAATATCAAATCTTAGCCTGAATAGAATTAGCTGCAGGTGATCTTTTTTCCCTCAAGCTAGTACCTATACACTTCCCAAACTTATTTCCGCCCTGTTTCCACGCTCAAATAAAAAGGAAGAAAAAAGCATCCCTCGATTCTCTAATTAAAATTCCTCAGCTCCTTCCCTCGGATTTCAAGGTCGCAGACAAAGTCCCTGCGAGCGAGCAAATACGAGTCTTTCGTCTCTTTTCCTTCTTTTTCTCCAAATAGAATTAATATCTCATCGAAGCTCTCCAGTCACGAAAACGTGCGGATGACACGCGACCAAGAGACACATGGAGTCGCGCAAGCGCGATGGGTTTGGCTTCTTTTATCTTTCCGTGTTCGGTCTTTCGGATTGGAATCGAATCGCAAGCGCACGTGCGCCACGAAAAACAATTGGCTTCGTGTCTTCGTCTTGTGTGTATATATATGTACGTACCTTCGTACACTTTCCTTACGACAAAAAATGCAGGACACAGGGTTACTTCCTTCCACTTCTCTTATTTTTTTCATCCACACGTTTTACACACTTGTCTTTTTCAGTATGTGTGCTCATGTGGATGTCTTATTGTTATTTTTTGGGAGATTTATCATACAGTCAATAGATTTTTTTCGACTGATAAACAGTGTGAATTAACAAGAATACTTTGGACAACGAAATATTTGATTAAAGTAAGTTGTACATCTAAAAAATATACATAAAAATGAATCGTCCTATGAAAGTTGTACCACTGATTTTCGACTTACTTGTTTGCATTTATGTTTTTCAACACCAAATTTCCTAAACAAACGAACATAACCTACAAACATGACCATCGAAACATATCATTAAAAGCATTATCATCTGTACATAAATTTGCGAGAGAACCTAATATTACGAACTCCTCTGAATTGATCGCGTATCAAGGCATTTACCTTATTTACGATTAGGCAGTACTCTTACACAAATACGTTCGAGGCCCTAAACATAAAGTTGTAGGTTACGTAACGATAAAGTAAAAAACTTCTGGCAGTTTTTGCAGACTTAATCAAATAAATCGAGGAATTTTCGAGTACTACCGATTTCGGCTCATCTACCCCTATCGCAATAGTCTAAAGTATAAATACAGTATCTTTGGTTTTAGTTTCTTATTGCTCCAAAGTAACCCAACATTTTCAAGTTAATGATAGACGAAGAGAACAGTCAATGTCCATTAAAAATATTGTAAAATTTATAAATGAGTCTTTTAATTTACACAGTATTTGTATTAGAATGAATTCAGTATTTTTATAATTCCTAACTTCAGTGTATCCAACAATTGTAAATTTTTTCAATCGAATGAAAAAACATGAGCTTTTTTTAAAAATATTACAAAAAAAAAGTCTTTAATCACAAAATCACCAAGATCCATTCCAGCCGATAACCCATCGTGTACACGCAAGTGCAATCTCATCCCGAGAATAGACAGCGAGAACAAAGCAATACCCGATAACCTGATTCTCAAAACAATCGGGAGAATATCGAGCAGTTCGCAACAAACCTCTCGAGAACATCTGCTCCCCCGGCCTTATCGCTACCACTACTAATACTACACGCTGCTACAACTACCATTTCGCCCGTCTTATTCGCTTCCTTTTTGTCACCTCTTTCTTTAAATAAAAGAAAAGAAAAAAAAAAAAAAAAAAAAGAGTCGTCACAACCGAGCTTGCGACTTGTAATACTGCACATGTTGGCACACGTGTCGCTCTTTCGTATATATACGTATAAAGTCTCTCCAATAGTTTTTCCAGGGAAATCCGAGAGCACTTCATTCGACGACTACTACCGCTGGCGCTTATTTTGCCTGCAACTCGCGCCACCCTCCCCCCACCCTCTCTTTCACCCTCGAGGAACATCTGACGCTAGAAAACTCCCAAGTTGCTTGGCTCATAATTCCTTTCACGTCTTTGTGTGTGTGAGTATTTGTATGGATGGGTAAGACGGTGTGGAATTGAGATTTCATTCCGAGAAAATCTTTTGGACGATTTCGAGGCATAGGCAATTTGACATTTCCAACGTTGAATATGGCTAGTAATTGCAAGGGCTTACGTTTTTTGGTTTGTGTCAATTGTTTTTTTTTTAATTTTTTTTTTTTTTTTTTATTAAATCTCTTTTTTTTATACTCCAGAAGATCTTGGCAAGTGTTTCAATCACAAATAAAATCACTACCGATTTTATGATCTCTAAAAAATTCGTACATGAATATGGATTTCATGGATGATCCCAATTATGCAAAAAAGCTTGGTTATATACCACGTGATCCGGATTTTCATGCAAATTTTTAAAATCTGAATAGGAAGCACTCGAATAATCTATTTATTTGAACAAAAACATCGATTGAATGAGATAGAGGATGCAGTGATTGGATGAAGTGAAAAGTGGTGCGTTTATGTTGGTGATTAAAACAAATAAAAAATGTTAAAAGTGGAGATATGAATGATGAAAAAGTTCGTAAAAGCTATTTTTAGTAACCTAATCAAAAGTGACTATACTTTTGATTACGAAAATTTAAAAAAAAAATCATTTCATAAAAAAATACGCATGAATAAAAAGTTCTTTTAAAAGACTTGCTAATCTCAAAAAAAAGAAAGAAAAAAAATTTCAATTAGACAAAATAAAGTCGAAAGCTATACTTAAATTTAACATAAAAACAATTAATTAAAGATGAATAACACTCTTCCGTCATGATTCAGTTCCGCACAAATTTCACAACTCTCAAGCTCCTCGACCCAAACCACGGAGCCCTAAAAAGTTGAAGCAATTAGAAGTGGAAAAAAAAAACAGGACGTAAAAACGCTATCTCTGCTAGAAGAAGAAGCCGGAAGGGACGGCTTTCAAGCCGACTTGTGTATACATATATCGAACATTCGTAAAGAGGGGGGGGGGCGAACAGCTTGAGGTCGGAGTAATATTTGCGCAGACAGGCGCGGAAATTACCCGTCCAATTGAATCGCAAACAAAATGAAAATTTGTTCGGGAGAGTTTTGATTGTACAAAGGAGAGAGAGAGGGGATTCCCTCTCTGCTTTTCTTCCCAAGAAAAAGGGGTGGGGGAAAGAAATAAGAGGAAGATGTATAATGGGAGCAAGAAGTGGGAAAGAAATGGTGGAAGGACCAAGGGGAGAACGGGGAAAGAGTTACGGAGAGTGATATAAAGCAGAGTTTGAGAAAACATAATGAGGGTGGAGACTTACTACTACTACCGGGAGAAATGAGCGGAATGTAAAATAGATGCTGTAGCTATGGCTGCGCAGTAGGCACGTGTATGTTTATTCTAATCAAATTATTAAAGTAAAAAAATACAGGTACTCGGTGCTTGTGAGATCGTTTATTTGCAACGTTTTCTTAACTTTGTGAATCTAAAAACCTAACCTCCAAATTTTTATGCTTTATCCAATCGTCCTCTAGTATTGAAAACTAACCTCAAAACGGACAAACAAACAAGAATCAAAGCTTTGTACTTTCTAGGAACCTATTCGCTGTTTTTCTTCTCCAACCATCCATTCTTAGAACGAATGGGGGTAATAAAGCAAGTGCCGCGCGCGTTTATAAGCGTTTCGACGAAGCGAGCAGCCAAGCTAACTGACTTGGCACCGCCTACGCTTAGCATATAGCTCCCAACGATGCGGCAGACCTGATAAATATTGCGACTCGCTGTTTATCAAGTAGCGGCAGCACTGGAAGAGAAATATAAGGGGAGGACTTCTTCTACACCTACTCTCTCTATCTTTTGCATTCGAGGCCGAATATCGACGATCTCAGCGGCGTTCGATAAAAATAAACCCAATTGTCGTCTATAATGAACTTGAATGGTTCAATTTATAGACTAGCACTTTAACTTTGATTTGTAAAGTGTAATATGGTTGGTAAATTAATTAGCAATGATAACAATAGGACTATAAAATACGAAAATGACATTTATAGAGTACATTAAATTAACTAACGAGAAATTATACAGCAAAAAAATTAACTGAACTCTATTTATACTAATAATATTTTTTAGTGAGTATAATGTATCATATTTAAGATGAGTCCTTACTTACTCTTTGCAATATGGAAGTCCTACGAATATTTGGATTTGTTAAAATAATTTAAATATTTTTCAACACTTTTAGTAAAAAATTCTAATGCAAAGACTTTTGTAAAAGTACGTCTTTCATCCTCACAATGTTTCAACGCAATATTATTGTTGGTTTGGATTCATATTGCATTTTTTCTGTTACCCTTGGTAGTACTAAATAAATGTAAAAGCATTTCGAAAAAAAAGCTCGTTTTTATTTCAATCAAAGTTACCACCTGGATTGGAAGACATCAACGCAATCATCTACATCCTCGTTGTATCCTCATAACTAGCCATGTCCTCGAATATTTACGGTTTTCATTCCTCGAAGGAAATCGATCCATTGCGTCTTCTTATTTTCTTTGTCTGGCCGCATACCCGTACACATACGCGCAGGTACGTTTTAACAACAGCTTGGGCACGAAATTGTGCGTACGTTACGGGAATGACTTGATGTATTGGCCGGAACGCGAGATGAAGTCTGGGATGATTGGATTCCATCGGCGATCTGTTTTGCGAGGAAAGGGCATTTCCGTGCCGGCGTTATTTATCTGTCTGCAATTTTCGTACGGATGCTGTAGTCCACTGCTGTTCGTGGCTCTGATGTACGACCAATCTGTACGTGGGTCCCTGGTTAAATGAACGTAATAAAGGCGGAAATTCGCGATACAGAGATTTCGAACAGAAAACAATCTGATGCGGGCACTAAGCACCTCTGACTCACATTGACAAAACTGGTTCTCCTTTAGTTAATATACAAAAGATAGTTTAAGGGATCCCTACAATAGTCAGTGAAATGAAAAAAAAAGTTTGAGATTTACTAATTTCTTCTCTTGTAAAGTGAAAAATAGCCCACAGAAAAAACTGCGGTATCAATTTGGTTGGATAAAATATCTGAATCATACGTATCATCACTGTAAGTTGAATGTAATTTTTTTAACCGTTGCTGTCTCACCGAACAGTCTTATATCACTTGCGTTATAGATATCACTCTTGTACAGACTTACAATTGGTTTTGCAATGCTACTTCTTTCATGATGACAAACACTACTTTCAATGCAAATACAGTCGACATCGAGCATTGGATACAAGTTCAAAAATCCATACGCATATAAAACGAAATTCCTCCATCTCCACAGAAGCCACAGAACTCCCGTGTACGTATATCTCCCCCTCACACCCGTTCGTATCGCTTCCCGGCCTCGATACACACGTGGAATCTGATTCTCAAACGCCCGAGTCCCCCAGCCGATCGATCGATGGCCCGCATATTCTCTCCTCGGCAGTACAGTGCAGTCGAGACAGGGAGGAGGAGGAGCAACTCACGAGCGACGACAAGCTCATTCAGGTCATTTCCATCAGGTGTAAAGGAGATAGAAACAGTAGGTGGAAGCAAGAGAGAGAGAGAGAGATCGGATGGAACAAAAGGGTGGAGATAGAGGGCTCCCCGTCTGTCTGCTCGTGGAAGCGCGCAGTCAGATTAGAAGTCGGCAATCAAGCCCATTATACACTCCGCTGAGTCGGTGCTGCGTGACCGTCCACTATGCTGCATGGTACTGGCCACTCTTTGGTCTCCTCCCCCGCCCTGTTGGGTTGTGCGTTTCTGTCCTTCTCCTCGGCGTTGGTCTGACCTTTCTCCCTCTCTCTCTTTGAACACTGCCAGAATTGTCGCTAGCTTGATGAAAGTGTCCGACTCCCTCTCTCTCTTTCTTTCCCTCTGTGTGTGGTACTGTCGTCGTGTTGCTGACAAGTTGATTTTCCATTACCACCATGCCTCCATGTGGAGGAGAGGGGCTAATTAGCAAAAACTAATTCCTGGGCTGTTGCTCTCTTTTTTTGGGGGGGTTAACCAAGGGACGTATGAGGATCAAAAATGTTAATTGGATGTACTTTAACAAGTTCGGGGAATGTATGAAAATTTTTTAATCGAGTTGCATATTTTTTTTTTATTTTTTTAGTTCTCAATCGAGGTCGATGAATCGAGTTTCAAAATTTTCGATTGAAATTCACTTGAGATTTCAGAAATGAGTAATGAAATCAAGATTTGAGGATGAAGCGGTGAATCGAGACAGTTCAGCAAATATGTTATTCATTACAATCAACATCATTAATACGGAGATTTCTTAAGAATTGAATTAAAAATTAAAAGAGATTTAATATGAGTTTCCTTTAGGTGTCAGTCTGATCGATAGTGACTTTTATCAACGCAGATAATAAGTTGAAGGAATTTTTTTTTTTTTTATGCAATCTGGTTTTTGAAACCTCTGATTTCGGCAGCAAGCTCAAGCTTTGTATAGCTTTAATCTTCTATACATATCATATCAACCTTACATTTGGTATGAAAAAAAAAAAAAAAAAAAAAAATTAACCTCGATACGAAGAGCGCCTATTCGGTACATGTTGGCGTCGTCACTGACACGCCACGCTTCATCACTTTAATAATTCAAGGAGCGCTCAAGAAAAGAACTTCGTAGGACTACGCAGAGATGGTGAGCTCAGTCGGCTGGCTGTTTACCACTGAACCTTTTGAAACAGCAAGCCTTCGTTTTGACAGCACAAACATCGCCCTCACGCTCTTTCGGAAAAATATAAAGTCGTACTTTATGCGTTCGTCACGTGAAAATAATTGCATGAAAAATTTTTCTCAGGTATCATAGAGTACCTGTGCACTGCTTCCTTACCTACAGTGTTACTTGTTCAACGGTAACAGGAAAGAGCGTTTTTCACATCTTTAGGCACCACACACGTGCCTTGGCATACTTTTCAACGTCGCGTGTCTTCTGCCGTAAATGGATGCTATACGTTTGAGCTTCGAATGGTAAATATGCTCTCACGTGTTCCGTCTTTTACACGCTTGCGTGCACTCGTTCGCGACTGCGCTTGAATTGTTTGCACAGTTTCTTTGTTCAAGTCATTACGTTTACTTCTCTTACTTTACGTTGTGCTTGATGTAATGACATTTAGGTGACGACGATATGTGTGTGTGTTTTTTTTCTTTCAAAAAATAAAAAAATTACGATCCGTCAACACAGACCAGGTATTTTTAATGAAAATATTTCAATTCTAAAAATTAATATACAAAGGTTGCTTCGTATTTGCATGTTATTGAAGTTTGTGTTTTCCGATATTTGGTGATGCATCCCAAATGCAAAATGAAGTTTACCATTTTCAAATTACAAGTGAGCGCAATATTCGAACCAGAGTCTTAATATTCAAAAGGAAAAGCCAATGAAACTTTTCTCAATTGATTTAAAAAAAATAAAAGAATATCGCATCGGTCAAATTAAGAGAATGTAGAATAAGTTTTTCTTTGCTATACCTAACCTATATGAGTCTAAAAATCAGTTAAACTTACTTCAACTTTTCCGATTACATAAATAATTCTTTTTAAAGTGATAGTAGGATAATATTAGAAGTTGATACTAGTTCCTCGACGATTTACTTTGTGCACATCCCAAGTCCATAGAATCTCACGTAGCGCTGTGCAGAAACAAGAATTTTACATCAAAACGACTGTAAAAATTACCCCAAATGAAAAGAAAAGTTATTCCAAATCTCGGTAGAGTTTGCTGCAATATCTTATTCTTTGTCTTAGTCTGACATTTTTTTCAATCAACTATGATAGTTACGAGTTTTCAAAATTATAATTATTTTTCAAAATTTAACTTAACCATTGCTGCACATTTTTAAATGACGCTAAAAATAGTGTTAATCTCAAAAAAACCGTTATAGTCGACTAAACAAAAAGTGGTTAGAATCGCTCACTTTTTTTAAGCAATAGGCTTATCTATGCTCTTACAAAACCTAAAATAGATCAAAGCTTCGAGTAAAAAAGTCAGACCATATGGTTGCACGAGACATAAGGCCCACTTACTCTCATTTCGGCCTCTCTTTCTTTTTTCACAAGTCTTCTCTTCTTGAAAAGTAAGAGGGTAAGGAAGAAAAGGAGGAGAACAGTTCAAAGGGCCTTGAGTCAAGATGACGACAACGGATCTACGTGCGGAAAAAAAGAGTAGCAAATTACGCTCCCCAGCTTCTGGAGGATCATCAAATTAGCACCAGAGTCTGTCGTTAAGGGTGAGCAGATTTTCCTTCCTCTTTCTCTCTCACGTTCACTCCCATGCATAGGTAGTTGGCCTTTTTCCCTCTAGTGCAACTGATTCTGCGAAATTATGCCGAGCTCTAACTTCCTTTTCACTACCACTATCAACAAGGCTCCTTGTTTTTGGTGTGTGCATGCGAATAAATTTTTAACCTGTAGAAAAATTCCTTTTTGCTTTTGCATACGTATGCCAGATGTTCTTATTTGGGGGGAGGTAACAACGATGTCGATACTCGAGAAACCTGAAAACCTGCATCCTTAAATGATTTGGTTTCCGTGAGCCATTTAGTAAGACGTACACCTGTAGTAATAGTTGGCACATCATCTGGATGGGAAAAATGATTTATATATATCAAAGGTAGTTCCAAAGGATTAGAACTATTGAGTTTAAGATAACCACGACTCTTGGGAGTCAATAGAGTTGTGTTTAGTTCAAACCTATCATAGTATGTGAGACGTATACGATTTTCGTCGATCTCATCGTCTCGCTTAACTTTAATGTAACCAACTTGAATATCTGGAACAGCATTTCTTAAAGATGGTCTTGAAGAAGGCAAGATTGTCCATATAAGTATTAATGGATAGTGAACCCCGATGGTTTATTAACCAACGAAGGAGGTCAGCGTATATGGTATTAATACCGAACGGCACAGTTTTGTTAACCACCTTTACCATAACGGAGTAATAGATACGTGATTTTGTAGTTTTTTTCCAACTGTTGAATTCTGAATGACTTCGATTTTTGATTCTCTAAGATTATCTGATGGTCCTATTCCTGATAGCATCAAAAGTTTTGGAGAATCAATAGCACATGCTGAAAGAGTTACTTCCTTACTTGCGTATGCCTTTTCCGTTTCTGCGATGACATTCGTAACGTATTCAACCAATAGCCTCTATCTTCTGAGGATGTATAATAACTTTAGTAACCATAGAATTGGTATCGGACAACGAGATTTTTTCTAACAGCACGAATAGATCTTAGATAGGCACTGTAAGCACTTAAACAAGATCTATCATGATGTTTCAAAATTGTTACCCAAATTTTAGTCAATTTCTTTTAATCCAAGTTCCTTCCAACAATTCATTATGACTCTGGCGTTAGGGTTGTAGCCTTCTGCTCCAGAGATACTTTGATAACCTTCACTTCCATAGAAGTAAGAATTTTTATCAAATATCTATTGGTAAAAAATGTTTTTCCACATATCTGTAGAGCACAATGCTTAATAACCAATAATGGCAACATACCTTAGGGATTCTAAAGTTTTCCAACTTTATAAAATATTCTAAAGTTTCAGTCTAACCCCAGACTATGTTCCCAATATTCATAGTCCCATATAATTAATAGGAACCACCTAAAACTCGCCCCCGTGGCAAACCACATGGCTGACCATTGCACATTGTAGGATCTGGTTGAGTGGTATAATTAAAATCGAGAGACGATCTGGACATTAAAGTGTGTAGACCTGGAACCTCCTGTTATGAGCGGTTCTTCATCACCGGCTTCCAGTAGTAGTACCTTCAAATGTGTTATGTTTAAAAACAAATCATCCCAATGATGAAATCAACGACTTACCTTCCAACTGGGGTCTTCACTTAATCAATTAGCCACAACACAGCCAGCACTACCACCACCAACGACGATAAAATCAAATTTGATATCACCTCTGTCGGGATTCAAATTGTTAAATGCACTGTCGTAAGAAAAACTTAGATAATGAGTGAGAAAATTCAAAAAAGTTAGAGCCGCAGCGTTACAGTCGTCCGACGGGCAGACTACTCGATTAGTCCTAGGCGTCCAAACCATAGTTCTGGCCCTTCTGTGCAGTGTACGTGCTAGATTATAAAAATTGAACCAAGGGACACGTACAGTAGAAGTGATTAATTGATGTAAAGTTCGTCAAACGTGAGTTTTTATTGCTTCTTTAAAGTATAGATGAGAAAAATTCCTCGCACACATTTGATTTTTTGTTATTCTTTATGATATCTAGAAAAACATCTTGCCAAAACAGCTTATTTACAAAGATCCAAAATAAATGCAAGCTTTAATTTTTATCTTCAATTACTTTTAGCAAAACAAAAGCTGAAATTTTGATGTTTGAACAGCTGTTTTAAGCATCCAAGTGGGAAAAAAGTAATTAAAAGTATACTAGACTTCCTTTTTTTTCTGGATATTGATTGGTATTAATTTTACTGACTACTAAGGTACTGTTAATGTTTTAGTTACATGCAATTTGTGCCAGTTGTGTAACTGTAAAACTCTAACTGACTTCAAAATTAGTTTACGATTTTAAGTTAGGATATTTTCGAAAAATTTTTGTCATCTACATTGTTGTATAGGTCTTGTCTTACTTGTAATAACAGCAGGTTTTATTCATGTGATGGTTTCTTCTAATGTAAACAGAACTTACAAGAACTGAAAAATTTTTTTAGAAAAGCATAAGGATCTAAATTTTTGAAATTTTAGCGTTAATTTGCCGAAGTTAGAGGTATAATATGGAAATTTTTAAAAGCCCAAATTGACTATTTACAGTAGTCTCGTGACCTCAAGCTGTTGTAAATCTCGTTTTTGTCAACGTAGTATTGATTTGGTTGATCAACGTCAACTTAGTGAATTTAAGTAACATAAATAATTGTATCAACTAAAAGCAATCGCCCAAAACCAAAATACGTTTTTTCACATGAGTACATGGACGACGAATGATAATAACATGGCTGCCACGAAGTCTCCATTGATTTACAGTTGCATAACGAAAATAGAAGAACCACGTGAAGTGGCACCTCTGACAGACAGAAATCTGCCTCATGTATTGTCAACAAAACTTTATCTAACGTTAATTTTAACAATAATATATGTTTATACACACGCAAGTACACACGCATGTATATGTATCGTACAAGTATCTCATAATTTTTGGGCCAATATTTTTAATCAAAAAAATAATAAAATAGATAAAGGTATAAAATAAATTTTGGTCAGACGTTTGTATAAAAATACGTGCAGATGTGCACAAAATATTTACGTATACAGACAGATAAACTTTAATGTATGTACAATACTCTTTATAATTCCAACGTTTAAGGATTATAGAAATATTTATATTGTCTGACAGCCTACAAGCTATCATATTTAGGTGCACAAATATCTTGTCCGAAAGTTCCATCTTTTGACGTAGATTAATAAAAAATTTATTAATTTTTATACGATAATCATTTTCGAGCGATTTTCTGTCAACTTTTTGATCTGTTACATAATTTTTATGGTAGTAAGCGTTGTTATTACAAAATCGGCGGTTAAAAAACGTTTCTTCAATATAGTACAAGTTACTGCATTATTTTCATTTTCCAGAAATTCAGCTTGAATTAAAAATCACATTTTTTAGTGAGAATAATGAATGATAATAAGTAGCATAGTGCACTTCCTAGCAGAATGAGTGAGAATCATCAAATTTGTACTTGAGTCTATTTTTGAGGGTAAGATGATTTTTTACTCGTCCCTCCAGCGTTTTTTCTTACATATAGGTAATAGCTTAGTTTCTCTCTTATGCATCCACTTTTGCAAAATTATGCTGAGCTGCAGCTGTTTTTCATCACCACCATCAACGGGACTTGCTATTTTTCTTGTGAGCATCAAAAGTATTTTTGTAACGTTTAGAAGAAATTTTTTTTGCATGTATGTGTCTCCTAGGTTCTTGTAATTTACAGAAAACAAAAGTAGAGAAACTGTTCAAATCATTTGCACGATTTCAATTACTTCATCGTTAATATCAATAAATAAATTATTATCAAGTCATTATCACCAACGTTTTGCATATAGTTGTGTTTAAGTACATTATAAGCACAACAGTGATAAATAGTAGATATTGTTAATAATTAACTTTCTAAGTCAACTTCATCAGTTAAAACATAAATAAATGATATACTACAACTGTTAATCTTTTCAACAACGTATATTTCATATTATTAAAAAACTTTTTTAGGACTGATAGACTTTAAACTCTTTTTCATACGAAACTGTAACATCATTTCTCCAGTCTTCTTTAATCATGTCACTACCCTTCTCACCAATCATAATAGTCGGTGCATAGGTATTACCTCGTGTTACAACAGGCATGATAGAAGCATCAATGACTCGCAAATTTTTGATCCCCTTTACTTTCAATTCTGAATTAACAACCGCTTCCACATCTGATTCAGGTCCCATTTTACAAGTACCAACTAAATGACCAATGGCACCAGTATACTTTCTCGCTAAACACTCATAATATTCATCGGTGTCATACTTCCATTGGTCACAGAGTGGCGTCGGTACTACAGAAATCTGAAAACCCGCATCCTTGAATGCTTTGGTTTCCGTGAGCCGTTTAGTAAGACGTGCACCTGTAGTAATTGTTGGTATATCATCTGGATGGGAAAAATAATTTAGATGTATCAAAGGTGGCCCCAAAGGATTAGAACTATTGAGTTTAAGATAACCACGACTCTTGGGAGTCAATAAAAGTGTTGTAAGTCGGAACCCATCATAGTACGGAAGGAGAAAACGATCTTCATTTATCTCATCGTCTCGTTTAACTTTAATGTAACCAACTTGAATATCTGGAACGTTTAAAAGTTTCTCAAAGTTGGTTTTTAAAAAGGCAATATTGTCCATAAAAGTATTAACGGCTAGAGGACCCCGATGGTTTGTTAACCAACGAAGGAGGTCAGCGTATACGGTATTAATACCGAACGGCACAGTCTTGTTAACCACCTTCACCATCAACGGAGTAATGGATACGTGGTTGTGTAAATTTTTCCCTACTGGTAAATTCTGAATGACTTCGATTTTTGATTCTCTAAGGTTATCTGATGGTCCTATTCCTGATAGCATCAAAAGTTTTGGAGAATCAATAGCTCCTGCTGAAAGAATTACTTCCTTACTTGCATATGCTTTTCTAGTTTCTGTGATACCATTTGTGTTGTATTCAACACCAATAGCCTCTTTCGTCTGAGGATCTATGATAATTTTAGTAACTGCAGAATTGGTTCGAACAACAAGATTTTTTCGATTAGCCCGAATTGGTCTGAGATAGGCACTGTTAGCACTTGAACGAGAACCATAATAAGTGCTGTACTGCATCCTTGATGTTCCAAAATTGTTACCCGAATTATAGTCAATTTCTTCTAATCCAAGTTCCTTCCAACCATTCATTATGACTCTGGCATTAGGATCGTAGCTATCTGCTCCAGATATACTCTGATAACCTGCACGTCCATGCAATGAAGGATTTTGGTCGAACACCTATTGGAAAAGTAACTTTTTATACAGATGTGTGAAGCAAAATGTTTTAAAATGAGGAATCGTAATATACCCTAGGGATTCTGAAGTCCTCTAACTTTTTAAAGTATTCTAAGGTTTTAGTCCAACCCCAGCCTTTATTACCAAGTAGCTCCCAATTGTCGTAGTCCCATCGATTGCCGCGAACAAAATGTGAGCTGTAAAAGTTGCTGGATCCACCCAAAACTCGTCCTCGTGGCAAATCGCACGGCTCGCCATTGCACATTGTAGGATCTGGTTGAGTGGTATAATTAAAATCAAGAGACGATCCAGACATTAAAGTGTGAAGACCTGGAACTCCTGTTATAAGTGGTTCTTCGTCACCAGCTTCTAATAGCAATACCTACAAATTTTTTATTTTTGTATTACAAGTGAAAGAAACAACCTACTGAAATTATTTAATGGTAAAAGTCAAATGACTCGTACTTTTTAATCAAATAGTTTTATTTGATGATTAAAATACTTATTTTTTCAATTCATTAAAAAGCTTTGATCACCATACTCATAATTTGTTTTCAGATGCTCAGTTATTTAAATAAAAAAATCTCAACAACTCACCTTCCAACTGGGGTCTTCGCTTAACCGATTAGCCACTACACAGCCTGCACTACCACCGCCAACGATAACGAAATCGAACATGCCATCCCCATTATCAGGATTTAAATCATTGAATGAACTGTCGTAAGAATAACTTAGATAATAAGTTAGAAAATTTAAAAAAGTTAGCGCCGCTGCGTTGCAGTTGTTGGACGCGCAGACTGCCTCATTATTTCCAGGTAACCACACCATCTTGTCCTTTGTGTGCGATGTGTTTGCGGGAGTTTAAAAATCTTAACCGAGTAACATACCCACTGCGAGTGACAAACTGACAAGAAAGAAGGTTGCATGCGAGTTTTTATTACTTAATGCGAAATATAGATAAAGAGAATCTGTCACGCACGGCTGGTCTCGTTTTTTTTATGTAACTATGTTGAAATGTCTTACGCACAGAGGTTTTGTAGAGATTCAGTATACAAGCAAGTATCAATTTACTTTTCAATATTGACTGACGTTTAAAAAGCAATAACTACGAGTTGCATCTTTTATTAGCTGTTCTATGCAATTGAGGTGAGAAAAAACTAATAGATATGTATTTTACGTGTTCTCTTTTTTATTTATTCATTCGCAGTCAATTTTTACTGACTACAAAGTATTTAGTAATGTAAAACGATATCCTAACTTTACAAAATTGGAGCTCTTGTAGAAATCTTAAAATCTTAAAAATTAAGTATAAAATTGGTGCATCACCGTTAATTGAAGGTATTTTCGAAAATTTTTTGTCATACACATCGCCTTATGGAGCTTGTCTCACTCATAAGCACGTGTGTTTGTTTTAAAAGGAAATAAGCACTTTCTAATCACGGAATGGTTGAATTTGAATGTAAAGGTAACTTATTTTGGGGCTGGATATTTTTTTATACAAACCCAAACATCGAATTGTTTAAAAAACTAATGTTAATTTTCATAAGTTGGTGGTATTCCATAAAAATTGCCGATGAACATCATTGATGATTCACAGTAGTCTTGTTGCATTAGTCGGCCGTAGATTTTTTTTTGCTAATGTAGTTTTAATTGTTTTTTTACTTGATTCATTTTACTGAATTTAGCAATTAAATAGATTGAAAGCAGTTGAAAACATTTGAAACTTACATTTTTCTTATCAAGTACTGTCAAGAATACAGGATAACTATACTGCGAAATATTCATTGATTTACGAGTTGTAAAGACAAAGTGCCGTGTGAGAGGTCCCAACACTCCTGACAGAAGCAAAGCTGTCTTATATTCTCATACATGTGATTAACGAATCATTATATCTCATTTTAACAATAATAAACGTTCATTATTCATAATTAAGATTTATTGAAACGAAATTGTAATATTGCTTAAGAAGTTACATTAATAAGAGCCGAACTGCACACGTTGGAAATATTTCTACAAGCGTTGAACATAAAATTAAAAGACTTTTTCCTTAATATGTATCTATAACATTTTCTAAATCTGTGTTGTGGTATTTTGTACATAAGAGTCCATACTTTTGTAGTAAATAGTACTTCACTAAAACTAATATTGTACCTTTCTTACTTGATTTAGTCTTTTATACCAATAATTAATATTATAAATCTACATATTGGCAAAACAATTCAGGGTTACTCAAACCAGAAATGTGTATGTGATTTCGCATCTGTGAGAGGTCTTAAGATCCTACACACTGTTTTTTTTTTTTTTTTTTTTTTTTGAGTCATTTTATTACTTTAAGAAATTATGTAAAAACAATGTAAAGAATATGAATGATAAAACTACTGGCCATAAAAGAAATAGTTGAATCAAAGAAAAGTTATAAGAACATTTAACTTGTGTGGTGTGTACCTACACAAGGTACTACTGTATCTATACACTAGGCAGCAGGTACCAGTTAAATTAGTATAAATAAAGTGTATGAAAGGTGGTCGTACTTATATAGAGACTCCAGAAATAGAAGAAACTCAATCACTTTGAGCTCGTACGACTTATTCCAAAAAAATGTAATAATCAACGCCCACTGCAGTAAGACTAAAAGCGATAATCGCATGAACAAGCGTCCATATCTTCATATACACGAGCCAGTGCTGTGACCACGCACTAAGTGAAGTTGAATGAGGAAAGCATGTTGGTAGATTCGGATTTATTGATTTTTACGAAATACCTCCTGAACCCAGAGTGAAAGATGTTATCTTGGCTTTAAAAACATTGACTTGTATCACACAAACATATCCACGACTAAGTAACTTCAATCGAAGTTGGGTGAAATGACCAACGGTGAAGATACATTTAACAGCCAAATCAGAGAAAATTTATTTTAACAGCCTCAGATTTTGATTTCGTTTGCAATATTAAAGTTAGTCGTCAACTGTCAGTTCGAAAATAACTATTTCAAAACTAATAAATGCACTGAAGACGACTTCAAAAGATTCATCCGAACCACTCAATATATGTTACATAAAATTAAGAGTAATCATGAAAGAAGAGAAAACGTTTATAAATTACTTTAGTATTATAAATATTTTTATTAATTATTGAGTTTACAAGCCCCATACTGCTAACTTTGGTGAATGAAAAACAACTTTTATATAAAAAATTCTGTAAATAGAAACAAATTCGATCTTCGCTTTACTTTCTCAACCGTTCGAGCACCGGTGCAAATTTTCTTACTTAGGGCACAGTAAATGTGTAAAGGTTGAAAAAAACGTCCACTGGAGAAAAAATTACTTATCAGTGATATTCCATTCTTTTTTAATCATGTCACTACCTTTTTCTCCAATCATAATAGTCGGTGCATAGGTATTACCTCGTAATACAATAGGCATGATAGAAGCATCAATGACTCGCAAATTTCGGATACCTTTTACTTTCAACTCTGAATTAACAACCG
This sequence comes from Copidosoma floridanum, assembly GCF_036245765.1. NCBI lineage: Eukaryota > Metazoa > Arthropoda > Insecta > Hymenoptera > Encyrtidae > Copidosoma > Copidosoma floridanum. The sequence goes on along the minus strand of NW_028321902.1, from coordinate 1,617,666 downwards.
CTTCCACATCTGATTCAGGTCCCATTTTACAAGTACCAACTAAATGACCAATGGCACCAGTATATTTTCTAGCTAAACACTCATAATATTCATCGGTGTCATACTTCCATTGGTCACAGAGTGGCGTCGGTACTACAGAAATCTGAAAACCCGCATCCTTGAATGCTTTGGTTTCCGTGAGCCGTTTAGTAAGACGTGCACCTGTAGTAATTGTTGGTACATCATCTGGATGGGAAAAATAATTTAGATGTATCAAAGGTGGCCCCAAAGGATTAGAACTATTGAGTTTAAGATAACCACGACTCTTGGGAGTCAATAAAAGTGTTGTAAGCCGGAACCCATCATAGTACGGAAGGAGAAAACGATCTTCATTTATCTCATCGTCTCGTTTAACTTTAATGTAACCAACTTGAATATCTGGAACGTTAAAACGTTTCTCAAAGTTGGTCTTTAAAAAGGCGATATTGTCCATAAAAGTATTAACGGCTAGAGGACCCCGATGGTTTGTTAACCAACGAAGAAGATCACTGTAGACAGTATTAATACCGAACGGCACAGTCTTGTTAACCACCTTCACCATCAACGGAGTAATGGATACGTGGTTGTGTAGATTTTTTCCTACTGGTAAATTCTGAATGACTTCAATTTTTGATTCTCTAAGGTTATCTGATGGTCCTATTCCTGATAGCATCAAAAGTTTTGGAGAATCAATAGCACCTGCTGAAAGAATTACTTCCTTACTTGCGTATGCTTTTCTAGTTCCTGCAATACCATTTGTGTTGTATTCAACACCGAAAGCCTTTTTCGTCTGAGAATCTATGATAATTCTAGTAACAACAGAATTAGTTCGAACAACGAGATTTTTCCGATTAGCACGGATGGGTCTGAGATAGGCACCGTTAGCACTTAAGCGAGATCCATCATGAGTGCTGTACTGCACCCTTGATGTTCCAAAATTGTTACCCGAATTGTAGTCAATTTCTTTCAATCCAAGTTCTTTCCAACCATTCATTATGACTCTGGCATTAGGGTCGTAGCTTTCTGCTCCAGAGACACTCTGATAACCTGTACGTCCATGCGACGAAGGGTTTGCATCAAATACCTTGTGGGGAAAATATTATTAAACACATGTGTAAAGAATATGTTTAACAATCGTGAATGGTAACATACCCGAGGGATTCTGAAGTCCTCTGACTTTTTGAAGTATTTTAAAGTTTCATCCCAGCCCCAACCTTTGTTTCCAAGTAACTCCCAATAGTCGTAGTCCCATTTATTGCCACGAACGAAATGTGAGCTGTAAAAGTTGCTGGAACCACCTAAAACTCGTCCCCGTGGCAAACCACATGGCTGACCATTACATATTTTAGGATCTGGCTGAGAGGTATAATTAAAATCGAGAGACGATTTGGACATTAAAGTGTGTAGACCGGGAACTCCTGTTATGAGCGGTTCTTCATCACCGGCTTCCAGTAGTAGTACCTTCAAATGTGTTATGTTTAAAAACAAATCATCCCAATGATGAAATCAACGACTTACATTCCAACTGGGGTCTTCACTTAATCGATTAGCCACAACACAGCCAGCACTACCACCACCAACGACGATAAAATCAAATTTGATATCACCTCTGTCGGGATTCAAGTTGTTAAACGCACTGTCGTAAGAAAAACTTAGATAATGAGTGAGAAAATTTAAAAAAGTGAGCGCCGCCGCGTTACAGTTGTTAGATCCGCAGACCGCCTGATTATTCCCAGGTGTCCAAACCATATTTTTGGCCTTGGTATGCGATGTACTTCTTAAACTATAGTAAACTTAATTAAGTGACATATTCACTACAAGTAATAAACTGAGGCGAAGAAGGTCATGCGTAAGTTTTTATAGTTTAGTTACACTTCAAGAATTTGTCACGTACTGCTTGATTTGCATATTTTATATAACGTCTGCTGAAACACTGCTCTCACAGCTGCACAGATGTTTTGTGGATATCCGGCACAAGACAGTCATTAATCCTTCTTTTAATATTTACTTTAACTTAATAAACAAAAACTGCGAGTTGCATGTTTGAACACCTGTTTCATGCAATTTAAGCAGGAAAAAGTAATTGACAGTATACTATGCGTGTTTCCTTATCCAATCATTTATGCTTACTCATTTTACATATTTCAAAGTAACTATTAATGTCAAACAATTCTTTATGTACAGATTTATATCAATTGTATTAATTAAAAGATTTCAAAAACAAACTCCACCAAATTGGGTGCATCTCGGTTAACTGAATAAATTTTTGATTTTTATGATCAGCCACATCGTTTTATAGGCCTTGTTTTATTTAAACATGTATCTCTTTCTCAAGTGGAATCAACCCTATTTATTTCTGAAATGATTGCATAGTATGCGAACGCAATTTGTTGGGACTTGCACCTTCTTTTTTCAAACCACAGGTTATGAATTTTTTTAGAAATTAGTGTTTATTCGGCAGAGTAAGAGATATTATATTGAAATTGTCGATGTCCCAAATTAACTATTCACAATAGTTTCATGACCTCCAGCCATAGTGCATCTCGTTTTTCTCCACTACTTGATTAACTTTAGTACCAAATATGATTGTGTATACCAAAAGTAGTCGCAACTTGATTAAAATACATATGCTTCCGTTCGACACATAGAGGTGGTGAGGTAATACGATCAGCCAACTGTTTATTTGTAGTTGTAAAAGGAAAAAAAAAATTTATTCCTTCACATGGACTCTATTTATTTAGGAGAGAGCAGTTTCAATCAACGTCAGTCCAAGTGCTCGAGAGCTAAGAAACACCGATGAGCCGGATCGGAGAAACTTTTATTTCCACAGCCCCTATTCTTGTCTCGTTTGATAATCAGAGCTCCACGGTGTACGTGTCCGTGTGTACACACAGGGTGCAACGAGGTCAGTGCAAACTTTGCTACCAGAAGAGTATTTTTAACACTCAAAACATACACGCTTACACCTACAGAAAAAGCACGTGAATGTTTTATCGTAGTTGGGCTTGCTCGCCTCAGAAACTCAACTACATGGGACGCACTGTGGGCTATGGTTTCGCGAGCTTTGGTCAAAAGTACAGGCCGCGATGGACTTGAAAGAAAACTCATGTAGTTTTTGTTTTTCTCACGTAAAATTATATTGATCCTAAGCAAATAGGCATTTTTGATTTTTTTAAATATCATAGTTAAACGTTAACTTATCATTAACCAATTGAAATCATACAATTAATAAATGCACTGACTATAATCGGAAGATACTCATCTCAACCACTATTTTATTCAGTTTTTAATGTACCACTATCGTCAAACGTGAAATTCTAGTGTTGTTATTATTATTCTTATTTTTGATTAAAATGTACTTCTAAATCAAGTTATTTATTTAATTATAAATTATATTTTGTGTCATAATACAAATCTCAAAAATTTATGTCGCTTCTTTATCCCTGTAAACGACATAGTGCCACGAATGGATAGTACTTGTGTAGGAGTTTTTATAACTTTAATAATTTTTTTTCTCTCAGTGTACAAACCATATTAAAAAAACTTTATAGGCATGAGAGGAGGTTCTTGAAAACAAATTAAAAATCTTGGGTCAACTTACTCGTACACAGAATCATAAAATTATTTTTAACCACAAACAGCGGCTTCAGCTCGCTGAAAAAGCCCCAAAATGGAGTCGAAAATTTCAGCGCAATCAGCGAGCGTCCGCTTCAAAAGTTCGCGCTGGGGTCTCTTAATTAAAATTTGAATGAGTTCTCGAGTTCTCGAGAGAGGCCTGGGATTTCCCCGTCATCATCGCTGAAAAAAACCCACCAAAAGAGGAAAAACATTTTTTCACATAATTCAGTGCCAACGAACGAAGACCCGATCGAAACGAAAATGCGCATCCGATATGAGTTCCCGAGGAGTCGGGAAAGTTTTTTTTTTCCCCCGAGATAGTATCGATCGGCAGATACGCGCGAAAGAAAGAAAAAAAGAGCGAGCGCGCTCCGAGCCACCAGTTGTTTAGCGACTGCAGGCAGAAAAACAAAAGACCGTCCGGGTATTGTGCGCCCGCTTAGGCGCCTATTTTTTAATTGAGATATAGAGGCCCTGTGTGTTCTTTGTGCACCAGCTTCGTTCTCCCCCCCACCCCCACCCTTTTTTTTATTGACGAATGGTCACGCGAACACTTTGGACTACTGTCCAGCACTCCCCTTTTGGATTACCGCTTACGAGGCGCTCGCAAACAATGCCCGGAACTTTTCCGGCTGCGTAAAAATTTAGTTTGCGTTTGCATCGATTTTTTTTTTTGTTTTGTTTCGTGGCTGGGTTTGTTTGTTTGTTTGTTGATTTTAATTTGGTTATCCATATGGATGGGCGCGCGTGGTGGAGGGTAACTTTTTTTCGCTCGCTCCGCACGAAAGTCCGCGCTTTCGATGTAATTGAGCGTCACTCGAGCTTTTGTAATTCCTGGTCGTGATGGATTGTTATGTTGATGTTTTGGCGCAAGACCGTTTTTTTCCGATTGGATAGCACGTTCAGAGCAAAATGTATGCGCCCTTTTCGTGTATTGGTTTTATTTTAACATTTAGGTTTTTTTTTTTTTTTTTTTTTTTAACATGGCAAAGCACGATGCAGATAAATAAACTTGATTTTTGAAAGAGGAAGCATTTAGTTCAGAAAACTTTTTTGCTCTTTTTAAAAGGATGACTTTTTGTACTATTTTATGATGGTTATGACGGTGTTGAGCGAGCAAGGGGCTGAGTTTGCTATAAAACTCTCTCATATAAACTGCTTATCATTGAAGTGTTCGTGTAATACACGTTTTTAACGAAATATAAATTATTCAAATAAAAAATTTACTAAATTACCCAAGCTTACTGAGATTTTGAAAAACGCTCATAAATAAGTACTTGCCCTTTCACGGAAATTCATTGAAATCTGAAGTAACTAACTGCAATTCACTTACCTGAAACAAAAGAAAAACATTACTTTATAATATTATCATTGGGTATATATATTCGTCTATAATATTATTATTTATATTACATGAAAATTAGTACATTTGTGAAATCATTGAGATTATAAAAACAATTCAGGTTTGATATATTATGTTTTTTTTGTTGAATGATTTCGTAGGAACAAAATTGAACTGAACCTAAATTTTACTGTAGTCCGTTGTACGGTAAGTAACCTAGTGGTTAGTTTATGTAGTTTAAGTAAGTCTACGTAAGTGATTTAGTTTATTTAATTGCGAGAAAAAAAGTAATGTAAAATTTATTATTATTATTAAAAAAAAAAAAAAAAAAAAAAGTTACATGTATAAAAATTGAAGCCAAATAAATTAAATGAATTAAAATTATTCACCATAATTATATTTGAAGAAGATTTTCATAATAAGGACACACATTATAAAATACTGTTTTATTACCGTTTGGATGACGTAACATAAAATATGTTTTTTTTAATTAAGAAACAAAGTAGAGTACTTTAATGACAATTGACAAGTAATCCTAGCTATTAATTCCTTCCTTGGGGTACTTTACAGTATCAAATCTCTATGATCATGAAATTATTTTTAATACAACGTACATAGAAAAAATTAGATACGTGGATGATCGTAGATGTAAGGAAGTGTATTTATACCACAAATCAAATTTTTATATCAGTTTTTTCGATAAAATATTTTTTATGATAGTGATCTAATAAACGAACTCTTAGGAATCATACAATTTTCTACAAAAAATATATTTAAAAAAAAATAAAAAAATTAGGTATCTCAGTGAATAATTTTATGGATTAATTGTTAAAAGTTATTTATTATTTATTATAAAATAAAAATATATAAGATGTATTAGGTTCACAAAAAAAACAGTACAAAAATGATAAATGAGAAAGCTTTGTACTCATAAATTGACAGTGGTTTTTAATTTTTGATGTAAAAAAATACATTATCTCAAAAATGAACTTTCGTCATATTGTGTAATGGTACAGAAATGAAAAAATTTTTGCTGAGATAAAAATTTTAAGTCGACATTGAAGCAACGCGAGAACATTTGTTTCGCAACAGATAATTATTTTAAAAAATGATAAAAAAACAACGTCATTGAAGCTTAAAAAAACACAGCCTATAACAAAATAAATAAAATGAAATTAATAGTAACATGTTGAACTTTTACCACCTGTAGTATAATAATCAAAAATTGAAATCGTAGTGAATCCTTGGAATGAAATTAATTATAAAAACATTAGAAAAAAAATTTAATAGAAATTCCATTGCTTTGTAGTTTAAAATTCTCCTCACCTTTTTCATTGCTTGGAATGGATGGTGAGACGCCGATTGAGAAACCGATTAATAGATGTTCTCAAGTTCACAATCTTTTCACATAAAATCGAACTTGGACTGTTAGTACGAAACTAAGTAGTTGGGTGGGATATGTGAAAAAAAAAAGGAACTATAATACTTTTCAATTTTTTATTGCAAAAGTTGTAAGAATACAAGTTCCTATGTTGAAGTCGAGATAATGGAAAGACGATGGCTGTGCTGAATTCGAAAATTTGTAGGTATAGAATCAAGCCAGGAAGTTTTGCCTTACTTTCCAGAGTTGTATAGAAAAAAATTGTTTACTTTTTTGTAAATTATTTATACTACAATAATCATAAAAACATGTAATGATTTCAATAAAATCATAAAGCATTTAGTCCCCAGTAATAAATTAATGGCAGTTCTAACTTTTTAATAAATCAAAGATGCAATCTGCGTTTGTAAAATTATACATTTTACCTTGACAAAAAAGTAATTTAGTTACACCAGTGACATAAAATCTGAAAAAAATTATTTACCTACCCCTTACGTACAGTACAAAATAGACTTATAATCGAAATCAATTTACATCAAACAGAACATCCTCAAAAATGCACGAATAATAAAAATAGCGATTTACCGGCGCATTAAAGGCCAACAGCATTTGAATCCCGAATAGTTCAAGTCCCAAACCATACATGTACTTGCTCATGAATTTTCGAATAAATCCCGCAAAAGGAGTGGAAGGAGCGCGCAAAAGGATCGAGAGGATATGATATTCCGAAATTCATTGTGGAATAAGGGACGACGCTCCGAATCGACGGCAAGAGAGACCCTCTGTCGTTCAAAAGCGGCTCCTCCTTTCGTCCCATCAATTTTTCAAGAAGCTCGTCAATAATTTCGCGCTGGCTTATCGCGAAACCGGAAAATCGAATCTCGCTCTTTCGCGGATGAAAGTACGGCCTCCTCCCTCACCCCCTGTATCCCTCTTTTTTCCTCTCCTCTGAATATTTTAACGTTTTACGACTTTGAAGACTATCCCTCTTTTTTTTTTTTTTTGTTTGAAACGCCACGAGCGTAAAATTTTTCAAAGTCGTATTGAATTTCATTCCCGGACGTTGGGAAAATATTTCCGGAATCGAGTGTTTATGGTTATTTTACAGCCGCGCCATGTCCCCTAATGGACACTTGGGCGATCCAAAAGCATATTTTTAAGCGATCGTAAAGAAAGAGAAATGTTTCAACGCGTACGGGCGGCGCTATCGCGATACACTTGCGCATTTTATGAAGTCATTTCTCGCTTGTATTAATTTCGCGAGATGATGGAAATTCGAATTGAATTACAAACGAGGATAAGCACCGTAGGCCTTTTTTTCCCCAGTGAACCGCCAAAGCCTCGGGCCAATTATGGTTTTAAAATTTTTTAATTAAAGTCTCGCGCTCGCGTTTTTTCCTCGAAAAAAAAAAAAAAAACTCGATACCGATACCCCCATCCCTTCTACGTGTCTGCTTCCTATTGCATATTCCATGAAATACGTGGGGAGGTTGGGGAGGGAAAAAAATAGACTGCCGCAACTTTTCCCGATAATTTTTTTTCCCTATACATTATTGAACGCGTCGTCATCGTCGTTGCGATGAGAGCGAAATGACAAAACTGACCTACATACGAAGTTTGACGTTGAGACAAGAAAGAGGAACTCGATTACCGTGCGGGCTTACGTGTTTTTATTTAGCCAGTGCGCTGAAAAGTTTTGCAAAAACAAAGTTCGCATGGGAGTGTCTAACGAGAAGAGTGCCATTGTATTTTTGGAATTGATTGGCTTTTCGTTGCATTTTTTCCGCAATTCGTCGAGGTGCGTTGTATACGTGCAACGTTGCAGTAAGTAGAGATTACATAATAACTTCGTGATACGTACGGGCTACTATGTGGCAAAAATATTGAAAACTCGATCGAAAGAGTGCTCCGATAGTATGAGGTAGACTTTTGTCGAAGTCATTGATCATTTGACATTTGTGAGTTGTCAATGTCATCTACACTAGAAAATTCTAGAACCCGTTTTGTCTGTGAAATCATGAGGACTCTTTTTGAAGAAATCAGCATGAAGTCTACTAAAATCTCATGGAATAATGTCTGTAATCTTGGCAATTCAATAGAAACAACGAAGTTGTAAAATTATCATGAAATGAAAATCCAATTGCAACGTGAAAAAATTCATTTATTTGTAAAAATAAATGTAAATTAATTTATCCTATCCACTACATCTATATAAACATCTTATTACATAAAATTATGAAAAATGAGTCGAATAGCCCATGTAGTTTAGTATTTTGATATTATTCGTACGAGCATGATACGAACTGAAACCATGATTTAAAAAAACGATCGTAGTTACAAAGTATATAATTTTTCTAAAATCATATTCGAATCATTACGAAATCATTTAAAAATCATTACAAAATTGTGTGAAATCTGCAATAATCTCTGGTAGCCTTTTACTGTTGCGAGTTATTTTTTCTGATTTTGAAGAAACGTTTAAACTAAAAAAAAGTTAAGCCATCAGCGTTAGATGAAAACATGTTTCAGTTTACTCTAACGCAACCAGAAAAAAGCACGTCACAAGTAACATAGGACAAATCGAGCCACTCGACTAAAACAGCTTCCCACCCCGTGTCCCTCGAGCTGCGTTTGCTCGTCCCACTTGGACACGCAGAGAAGAAGTTTGACGCCGGCTGGCGGACCGGTACCAAGAGTCAAGTGCTCGGAATATGGTAAGACGATGAGAAGGAGAGTTGGAGAGGCCACAGGAGGCGATAGCGGTAGAGAGTGTCTCAGGGGTCAGCTTTGGCGGGATCGTCGGTACGGGACTTTCCTCGGACGGGCGTGGAGGTATAAGGACCGGAGAGTCGGCAGAAATGAGAAAATTTTATTTGTCCTCGACCCAAGGATCGCCTGACGAAAATGGAATCGGGATACCGGCTGTCTCTTTTTCCCTCTTGTGGCTACAGTGAACGCTTTTTTTTTTTTACTGGAAGAAAGAGCTCTGGGAGAAAATGGACAGAAGGCTTAGCTATTTTTTGAAGATGGGATGGGGAAAAATGAAAGGAGGGTCGTTGTTTCCGCTTGCTTTTGGGATACGCAAACGCAAGATAACATTGCGGTGGATAGTATCGTTTATCTGCGTTTTTAAATATTCAAGGGATTGGGGTCGTCATTTCCCATTACTTGTATTTTATTTTTCCTATTATTTCTTGCATATTGAAAGATTCATTTTTACGTCACTAAAACCAATCTATTCATAATTTTATCGGTAGTGGGATTTTTCATAAAAAAAAGCTATCGACTCGAATTTCATTTGAAAAATTACTAATCCTAAAAGTCTTAAGGGGGCTCCAGCGGGAGGAGTTAGGAGGTCACAGGTAGCTTAATTGATAGATAAAAACACGCTGATTCCAACGGTGTCCTTATTTACCCCTCTAACCCTGGAAAATTTTGAGATATTTGCTCTCAAAGTTCGTACATTATACATAGCCTCTCATAGAGCAACGTGAAAACATCGGTATTTTCTAACAATAATTGAGGAGTTACATGTCAGGACTGTAACTGTTTTATAGAAAAACATCTCAGCTTTCAGATGGTACCTTCAAAAATATAGGTAAGCCTGGAAATATTTGAGATATTTTGTAAAGTATTGATCAAGTCATTGAATTAGCAGGGTCATGACGGGATGCCATCTTGTTGTTTGTAAGGCGCGCGCTTTTGAATATTTTAGAATTACACTGCAAGTACTTACATAGGATACATGTCATTTGAAACTCTTTTTTAATCGTTTTCTTCTATGGATTACTTACACTTGTTTTTTTTAAATAAAATAGAACATTGAAAAATTTTAACTGCAATTACTTTTTATTTTATCAAAAATTGCGTCAATAATTTTTTTATTCGAAGTAACTCTTACTTTATTATTTACACTCATAGATAATAATGAGGTAATGCCATTTGTAGGATCTTTTTTATGTGCATCTACTAATACTTCTATTGATATCGATTCTTTGGCCATTTTATAAATTATCTTATCATTAATAAAACCTTTTAATAATATTAATTTTTGTTTGTTATCATCAATTACTTTTTTATTTCTTTTTTGCTGTTGCAAAATCATTTCAGCATCCTGAAAGTCTTGATGACTCTTACAGTGATGTGTGATTTCTTTCATTTTTTATAACACAAAAAAACTAATTCTAAATAAAACGCTCTGTATGTGACAGAAGCTGCTGTTTGTTTACCATAGGTACGGACACATCATATATATAGATGATGGTACTCATATATACACGTATTTATAGATATATACTCACAGAAGTGATACCAACTAACCGAATAGTTTTCGGATTGGTACCAGTGCTCGCTGGAGCCCCCTTAATAAAAGCCTGGAGGTTTAAACATAAACTGCACCAGAAACAGACAAATACCTGCTAACCTTTAGTTTAAATTTATTGAGTCTTCAGTAAAGTCTCGTCTTCAAGAATATTGCTGAATAACGTTGAGTACAAAAAGAAGGGGCTTTTGAAAAGTCTGTAGAAAATGTTATTTAAGCTATAAATAATGAGAATTTTATATTTTCGAAAATTGTATGATAATATAATCATCAAACTTTTTTCATTCATATATTATTAAAAATAAAACAATGAGAAAATAGCAGTGACTAAAGTGATTAATTATCAAATTGTCAGTAGCTTTTTTTCTGTAAATTAAAAATTTTTTTAAAAATATTTTTAATATTAATAATGGTTCATAAATTTTATTACTAAATGAAGTTTACATGTTGAAAAATTAGAGTAAAATAGACTAAACGAAGAATATTATAATTGCGTTATCACTGTAGCGTGTGACTTGTAACATTGGCTATAGATACTGTACTAACTTGACCATTACATTAAAAATCAAGTAGTCAAAAAATGTTGTAATTAGCATGAGAGAAAATTCTGAGGTAAGCATTACTAGGAAAAAATACTATTGACCTTGAATCAGGACCTACTCGCTCACGTATTTTATATTTAACTTGATGAATCACTGATAATGAATATTATTTTCTTCAATAATCGGAAAATATATAGTGATGTAAAAAAAATAACATCGATCACATCGGTAAAAACAAGAAAAAATATAAAAACCCATCATTTTACCAAAACACACAACCAATCGGGAAAAATCTCCGGTGGTTAAAAATAAAACCCAACAGCTAAAGAACACAAAGCGAAAAAAAAAGCGAAAGAGAAAAATGAAGCAACGCCAAGGCGCATACATTTGTGCGATGAGACGCGATTTTTCTATCCAGCGCGACGAGGCGTATAAGAAAAAAAAAAAAAAAAAAAAAAAAAAAAACTCGATACGCTGAAGCTTCTTGCACATGCAGCTTCACTTCTACACGTGCACCTCCGGGTAAGCTTTGGGAAGCAAAGGAAAAAAAGAAAATGAGATGGGAGCGTATTCAATTTCCTGCCTAGGTGCTCTCGAGTACACGGTAGGCAAGAGACGCGTCGTCGCCTCATCCTCCTGCTCTCCTTTCCACACACATTCGCCTATGTGAAGAAAAAAAAAAGAAAAAAAAGATCCCCACGAGCGAAACGAATCCAATTCCTCGGCAGGCGCTCGTTATTTTTCGCGGTTACGTACACCCTGAGATTCTTCTTTTTTTAAACTCGCTCTCTTTCTTTATGTACACCTCTTTCCCCCTCATCGTCCTTTTGTGTGTACAGGATTTTTTTTTTCCCCCCCAAGGAATCTCGAGGCGCGATGTCGCGATACAAGGACACGTGTATTGTGAAGGGAAGAGGAAGAAGTAGACGTGACTTTTTCACCGTCAAGATTCGATCCGCGGATATTGCGCGCTTTCGCGCGCGTGTCTTATTACGATTGTATGCGGGCGCCGCGAAATCCTGGGAGGAAGAAATGAGCGAGTGCGAGGTGGGTCTTAACAACCGTCGTGAGCTGCGCCTTGAGGCTTTGACGTGAGGATTTTCCGGGGAGTCAGATTTTTAGGATTTACCGGGGGTGTCTCACGCGTTTATGTTGGGCTTCGGAGAAACGTGTATGTATTAAAAAAAAAAAAATAGCTTGAGATTTTCTTCTTCTTTATTTGTCATATAAATTGAAAACAAATATATTCATAAAATAAATATTTATCATTATTATCCTCATAACAAAGTCGTCAGCACATCCCTGGCAAGTATTTCTACAATGAAAGTCATGAGTGCAGGTATCTGTATTAATTGGTTGTACGTGTATATATATTCAACAAAGATGAATGTCACCTTTTTTACAAAAATTGCGCATCGTCCAGATTCACACGCACATACTTATTAAGGACACATTATCCACGTACATAATGTATGGAAGTATATCGTAAAGAAATTCAAACGAAAATTACAATTCAATGTTTTAAAATAATATACTTTTATTAATTGACACACTAGTGCTCCCTCATATGAATGATTTAGTTCATTTGAAATAGTGTCAGCTTGATTGTAGGGTAATTGAAAAGTTGCTTGTTGGGGAGAAACAAATGATTCAAGTGAAGTCACTCCTGTTTCGAAAAATGTGAGTAAGTATCCAAGTTGAGTATCGTAGAAGGTAATAGTAATAGTAACAATCCTTACTAATAGTCGAATCCTTACTTCCTCCAGCTCAAGATGCACTGAAAGCTAAATGGATTGCAGCAGTTGTTAAAAGTATTACTATTACGTAAAAATGTCAGTTGAATGGTATAACCAAACCGTCCCGAAATCACGATTATTGTGCCCCCTCGTTTACTGCATCTAATAAATAAGACGAGAATATTTACATAGAACCAATTTCTTTATTAAGGGTGAGAAGGAACATCAGCGAATGAGCGAACGAAAAGAGGAGAAAGAAAAAAGGTAAAAAATTTAAGTGAAAGTACAAAGAGCCACACGCCTGCACTTAAGCGCCATTTATACCTGACTCATTCGTCATCTGGCTAACCCTCACCTTCTCTCTCTTTCCCATCCATCAGGTCCCTTGACTACTACTACTACCATTACCTTTGCTAATGCGTCTGAGAGGGGTGGGGGGAGGTATGATAACTGAATTTTGAAAACCTGCCGTGCATATTGCTCATTAAAGCTCTGGCGGATATCAAAGCCTTTTTGCCCGACGACTGATGGACATCGTACACGTGAGGGAATGGGGATTAAAAAGGGGTGCATGTGCAGTGACGCGCTATACGTTAATTAATTTTTTTTTCTTTTTTTTTTTTCAGCCCAAAAAAGCGCTGGTATACATACATCCTTTCGCGATTTTCCCGAGAGCTTTTCTGGACGGACAATGAAGATTTTTAATCAGTTCATACGGAGATTGAAGTAAATGAATTTTATCATCAGTAATGACGTGCAAAAGGTCGTTTTGCGGGTAATTGTAAATTATGTTTGCTACTTCAACCGCATCGACGAAATTTGTTGATGCACGTGATTAAAAGATGAGCTGACGAAACGTTTGGGAAAAAAACGAAAAAAGTTGGAGAGAAAAGTTCATGACACAGCAGCGGGCTTTCCACGGCTGATTTTATTGGTCGGACGACGGCCGAAGGGAGGTGTCGTGGGAGGGATCGAGTCGATGGGCGAACTTTGTGGCAGCCGGCCAGTTCGACGACTTCGTGGATTCTCCAAAAAGTAACTAAGCTTAAAAACGATCCTTTGAAATGTACAACCAGCGTATCTGGACCATACATGTGTTACCGATACCCTCGCCTGGTGTGTCGCTATGTTCGACGTGCATGGGTTGCATGGGTGCGGTGTATTGGTGCATATTTGATTTTTATGGTGTATGTGCGCGTATATTCGATGAATAGCGATTTTTTGGGTCAACCGGGGGTTTGTCAACAAAATTTTCATGAAAAGCCTCAATATTCAGTTTATTATTCAGGACCCATGCACTTAAAAATAGAAAGCTCGAGTTACTGTCGATTTTTAAATTTTTTTACCACGATCTTTGGCATTTGAATTAATCGAGCAACTCAATTCTTTGAATCAAAGAAAATTTCTCAACCCTCATTTCGTTAAGTATTTTTTTTTAATTAAAAAAATATATAAATTTTTATTACATTAAAATTGTCTTTTTTTCTGAATTACGAATTCCTTATTTAACTGTATGGAATGTTTTTTTTTGGATTGACTAAATTTTTTGTTAGTTAAAAGAACACATTTAACGCAACGAGCATAAAGCAATTTTCTCTGATCCAGATAATTAAGTTGCTCAGTAATTGTTTCAATCGCGACGCAGTGCGTAATATAATGACCTGCACCGTAATAGTCAAGTGTGTAGGTACGAAAGTGACAATTTTTTTCACGACTAGAGTGTACATGCAATCGTTGCAATGTAAACAATCATGTATCTCGAAAAATTGTTAAATAAACATCTACTACCATGATTCCGTCGTAGAAGCAGGACATCTCCGGCAATGCAATGAAATCGACCATCTTACGATCTCCGATTAGGCCGCACTACAATTTTTTTTTTTTTTTCACTTTCAAACTTGCTTGTACTCCGCACTGCACGCACACAGCTGCGGCAAATCGAACTTTCCCCGCCGAATAACTTAATTATAGCAACAGCGCAAGTGAATTTTTACGGCCACGGGGGATTGCACTACAACCGGTAAACACTGGCCGGTCGGGTTGCGGGATACGTTTCTATTAATAACCCGTAGCGATAACACTCGAGGGCCTCGGTGCGCGCGTATATTTAAACCCACTCGCGGCGTCCACGTGTGCGCATCGACGGAGAGAAAATGCAATGGGCTTCGGAAATTTTTCCGCGACCGGTTGCTCTTGGTTTTTTTTTCACCTCCAAAACTCGAGGCTACCGAGTTTTCTTCTCTGATATCCTCTCTGAGAAAAAAAATATCGCTAAAATCAGACTAATATTTCATAGAAAAAAATGCTTGCTTAAAAACAAAAAAAAACCAACTATACATCACAGGGAAAAAAAACTACCGAATGATATCTGAATGAGGTGTCCAATGAGTCCACTAATTCTCATCCAATTGGTATCTCCAAAGCTTACAATGCACTACCCAAAAACAACATATTAAAAAAAAAAAAACTAAAATGAAAAAAAAAAAAAAACTGTCCAGAGATGGCGAAAGAGCCGATGTACACACACGTGCGGGCGCGCGCGCCGAAACTTCCGACTGATCTTGACGGCCGAGCTTTTACGGGGAGCAAGGAGCTATATGCGCGGGGGTACACACACACGCGGGCACTCCCAAAGAGCCACAGGGAAGGGGAGAAAAAGCTCTCGGTTACGAGGGGCCCGGTCCTGCCGCAATCCCGCGTTGCGTCATTCAAAGCCACACTGGGATATGTATGTGCCATTTTCAAAAGCGCGCGAGCTTAATCGCTCGATTCGAGGAAAAAAGAAAAAAGAGCCACAGAGGTAGAGAATCGTCGCAATTGTACGAGTGCACTCCTCTGAATTCCATCTGATCGCTCGTGATGCCTTTTCATCGCTGGGGTAGTTATCATCCGAGCGCCATTCTTTCTACTCCTCGTGTAAAACGAGGGATCGGTATGCAAAAAAAAAAGATATGGCCTTCGGGAGGGAATTGTTTATTCGAAAATCGCCCAGGTGCCTTTATGCGTGTGGCGTAAAATTTTTATTAAAGTTTAAAAAAAAAACTCTTCGATAGTACTGGCCGTGTGCGTTGTATCCCTCGTCGTATTCCGCGATACGTAAAAAAAAAAAAAAAAAAAAAAAAAATAGATCGATCGTATAAATATAATGGGAGGGGAAGATCTGGGTCTTGATGTTTCGTTCGTATATCGGCGCATCGGCTTCCAAAGTATATGTATACACGCGCGGATTCGTGGACGCGTCCCAAGATAAACTTTACGAGCGGAGTCGGGTGTGGAGGCTTTCTCTCTGTTTTGCTTAACCCAAAGGCTTTTTGATGAACAGATGGATCGACTCTTGGTGCTCGAAAGAAGGGAAAAAGTTGGCCGGATAATGTTACTTTTGGTGGGCAGAAAAAAAAATTTTTTTTTCATCTTTTTCCTCTCTTACCTCGCCAAGATGTATCCATCGTCTTTTTTTTGGTTTTCCGCGATTTCTCGATGAGAAATGAAGATTGCGTTCAGAGAAAACTTGACATTAAGAGTAATTATTTATTTTCAGTGTGATACTAATCAATTTAGCCGTGAATCAGATATTCAATAAATTTACTACTAATTATTTGGTTATCAAATATCAATTAAATACCAAACGCAAATCCTCAAAAGTCGTGATATAAGTCATGATAAATCGCATGAATTGTACTTGTTTAAATTTTCGACTAACCATTCGGTTATCAAACACGAATCCTCAAAACTTGTAATCTATGTCATGATAAATGCATAATAAAAATAATACAATTAGATCTAATGGATGGAATAGTTATGTCGTTGATACTTTGCTCGCACGGCATCCATGGATGATTACAGAGACTACCATAATGCGTTGTAACAAAGTATAAGAAAAATCAATATAACATTTTTCCAGGAAAAAGCTTTTTATTCAGCTCATCGTGAATAACTCTCGAGGACGTTTTTAAATCAGCGGGAAAAAATCCCCCTTTGGCTGGTAGAGGAGCAAGAGACGGTAGGGGTGGGGAAAGCAGGGGATATTCTCGTTGAATAGAAAAGTTGGCACGAACATCTAGCCTCTCATGCAAGCTTTTTCAAACTGCGTCATTAATAATTTTCATTTACGTGTTCGAAACCATAAATCCAAGCGGATCTTACTCTAAATTCCTTTGTTCCCATCTACCTCCTCTTACAACGTGCCACCCTCTTGTTTTCCCCCATTGTAAATTCAGCGAAAAATTAAACCGTGTAACAATTAAACTGAATTTTTTTTTTTGCAAGAAGCCTAGATCGTTTGAATAAATTGGGAATCCTGTATGGATCAAAACAGAGAGATAATCGAGATAATCGAACGGTGGGGTGGCAAAAAAAATGTACGAGTGTAAAATGCAAATCGACGCCATCGGTGGAACAATCAAAAGGCCATAATCGGCCCTCGGGTCTGCACTCCCATGGGCGAGTCGAGGAAAAAAACCCAACATCTGTCGTTTGGTCATTTTTCGCGCTGTATATTATTTTTACCCCACGAGAGAGACAGTTGTCCAGTTGTAAATCGATGTTTTATTGCGTCATCTCCCAAAGCACCGGAGGAACAAAAAATTAAACGAAGTCAAAGCCAAAAAATTGGAAAGCGCCACAATAGCGACAGTGAAAACACTAATTGACCTTTTCACCCCTTCGACAATTTTACTGTAAAACAAAACGAGTGTCATTAAAATCGATTCAAACGCCGAGTGAGACACGAAGGGGGTAAAGTGCCAGGTATGCGTACCGTTTTGATTAAGCCATCGATCGGGACTCGGTCGCACGCGTAATGTAGTTTTTAGCCTTGCCAATAATTCATATCTCGCGCGCACATGTGCGTCCATCCGCTCTCTTCTCCTCTTTGACTCTCTCACTCTTTTGTATCTTTTGATCGAATATAATACGTGACCATTTCCGCTCTCGTGAATACCCAATGAGCCTATCGAATTTCGGTGCAGTTGTATAGGCTTTGAATAATGGATTTCACGAGGAAATAAGTATATCTGGTTTTTACTCCACAGGAAGGGGATGAGGGGGAAAACTGGAATTTTAGAGCATCAATTGGTAAGTTTTAATAATTCATAAAACCTTCGAGGAGGAATAATGGACAATGTGTATTGTATATTTGGCAAAAAGGATTCATGAATAGCGTGGGGCTTGAAATATTTAGATCTAGTTATATCTGAGCACACGAACAATTGAAACATTGGAAGTTATACAATAAAAACAAATCGTCGACATTACGCAAGTTAAGGTTACCAGAATTTCGTTCAAATGTCAAAAACTAATCTTTTAAAATGGTGCAATCATAGTGAGTGGAATTCATTGGGGGAGATGATGCATACCCCTAATCGTTTGGTCAAGGAAATCTTTACTTTCGTTAAGGGAATAAGAGCCTTTTGGCTCAGTCTTTGCTCACATTACATGAAAACGAAAAGTCAGATTGGACTTTTTGATATTTAAACCGTAGAGAATCATAATTAGCTTATTAACGAAAATCTAATATTTGTCTAAATAAGTTAATAGGGTAGTATTGGAAATATTGATTGGCCAACAAAAAGTAATTTTTCTACTTATCAACGTGGCTTTATAACATTACTATAGATATAAATAATATGATAAAGGAAAATTTTTAAATCTGGGGTTGGACAACCTCGGCTGAGGCTTAGATGTCTAAATAGACGTGTAGGTAAATGTTTGTGCTACTTGTTGACTTTGCCTCAGACGTGAATAAAAAATTTATTAAGGCATGTGCTATCTTCTTTTTGTATACAGAATCGTATAATAATAATAAATGTAAAAATAAAAATTTGAATTTAACATTATCTGAGGATAAGATAAAATTAGATATGAGGAGAGGTGTAAATTTAATTAAAATTAAATTAAAAAATCGATACTTGAGGTACTGACTTATGTAATAAATATTAAAATATTTTTAAACGCATGAAAGACGTCAGAATATGTTACGTAATAAAATTATGACTGGCTAAAAATAAGTCCCATTGTCTGTTGGCTAATTATATATAATTTGTTAAATACATTTCAAAGATGATTAAAGTTCCCTACTACATGCACGTGAGCGTTTTGACATTTTAGGACATGGTTTTTCTGAATCTTTTTATTTTTACTTCTTATGTATTTATATAAAATAAGTTTATGTCAGTTATATTGAAGCAACGTAAGACTTAACGCCAACCACTTGAGGATCATTTGATTAGATAATAAATTTTAAAGACTATAAAAATCATACAGCAAACAAAGTACAGGTGTTATTTAGCTTGGATTAACGTTATAATGTTTCTATGGTTCTTAATAACGGAAAAAATACTAACTTCTAAATATTTAAATTTTACGTATGAATATACTTGTATTTTGATCTGCAGTTCAACTAAACAGTCCATAGTGTATTTGACCTCTAACCTAATTGAATATAAAATTAAGTAGAGACAGACGTGTAAGGTAAGACGAGACTAGACGGATACGTAGTAAAATTTACGTATCCTAACATGATTTCGTTTAAAAATGTACTTTTTTCAATTTGTAAGAACTAAAAAAAATAAGTCTCACATTTTATTGTTGTTCATGATAAGCATTTCAGTTAGAAAAAGTATTTTTAACTAATGTAGAAATAGAGGGTAAAAATAAATTATAAGATTTTGGCCATGCTGACACATACAGACAGACAGACAGTGCGAGTTAAATAAAAGCATATAAAAATATACGGGTGATAGAAAATAATACATGTGCTACAGTGTTATCTTATTTTACGAATGTCTCGAATACAAGAACAATACAAAACATATAGATAGGACTGACAGACGTACTTATAATATTCGTCTTGAGTAAAAGGACTTTTATACTCAGCAGCTTCATTTTGAACTTCATCAACCTACGTGTAAATTTTAATTATATAAAACATAAAAAAAAAAAAATGAATAAATTTAATCTTCAAAATGATCGGTAACCGTAATTACCGATCCTTTTCACAGTTATGTACACACGCAGAAATAGCAAACCAAATCAACAAAAGCCGCGTCTCGATCAAAGAAATCACTTTTTCAAACTGGCGTAGGGGCCCCACGAAACAGCATACCTTAATTAAAAGCCCAGAAAAAACAATAGCCATACAGCATGAGTGCGTGTGCGTACACACCTCTCCGCCCGCAAAACAACCCCGCCGGCAATGGAAAACATAAATTCACTGTTCATAAAAAAGCTGTACAACCGCGCTCTTACGTGAAAAAAAAACCAACAGCCATCCTTTACAGGGAGGATGAAAAAAAAAAAAAATTGGGCAAGCAAACGAGCCAAACGAAATCGTTATCGCGGGCGCGCTCGCTTTTGCGCGAAATCGCTCCAGACAGGACACCCATACACCCAGACACGTAGCGGCTAAAAAGAAAATGTAAAAAAAATAATAATGATGGCCGGTGCACAGCGCTGGTACAGCAAGGAGAAACGAAAAAAAAAAAAAAAAAAAAAACAGGCTCTCGCTCGCGGGGCTCTCGATTACCAATTTCCAACGCTACATAAATTCCTGTTGGCGATCGATAAAAAAAAAAAAAACAGCCTAACAAAGCAAAAAAATGCGCTTGCTCGCGTGTGTACCACAGTGTACCGAACAAAATAAAAAAAAAAAAAAATTGGAAAAAGCAAGCTAGTAACGAGGGTAGGAGGGAGAAGTACGTATACATGTAAGCGCAAGCTCGTTCAATGCGTGAGCCCCTCCTCCACGTGTTCATATGGATTTTTCTGTCGCTGCTGGCGTGAAATACGCGGCCAAACTGCCGACGCGCACGAGCACTGTGCCGGCAACATCTGGCGATCTGCTGCTATACCTACGATGACGACGAGCTTGAGATATGTACAAGCGTATGGGCTTGTGCTTGTGTATATATATGTATGGGCTCACGCGCCGGCCAGAAACGGTGCTTTTGGGATAAACAAACGGTAAATTGAATCGGGAATGCCTTCGGAGGGAGTTCGTGTCCACGAAGATCTGGGAGGATATTTTTTTTTTTTAGAAGTTGACGAGAGGGTGTCAATTTCTTTGCGAATTTTTTTAGCCGGCTGGGTAAGGTTTGCATTTGTTTTCAATTCGATTAGCTGAGAGGGCTGCGTAGGAAACGGAGTGATCGTTTGTATATACTTTTGTGAGTAGTGATTTTTTTTTGTGTCGTCGGTTTCTTAAATTTTTCTATCAACAGCAATGATAAACTCCGACAATAAAAAATCTTTCATTCAACCTGAAACCTAATGTTCTTTAACAGTATTTTGGTGCAACGATTTATTATTTCACTTTTAAATGTTTGGTAGTAGCATTTTCAATGTATTGGTAATACTTTTCATTTTCTCTGTACAAATATAAAAAATAACAACAATTTTATAGCTCCCGAATTTTTTCTAAATTTCATGTAAATTATGAGAAAAAGTATCAACAGTAATCATTATGTTTATGATGATGATGATGATGGCGACCATAATACAACAATAATAATAATAATAATAACAATAATAATCATGACAATAATAATAAAAATAAAAGTAATAATAAACAATGATGATGATGATGATAAAAATTAATTTTTTTATACTTATTTTATGCTTTTAAAAAAAGGATCGTTTAATGTTATCTAAGTCAATACACTAGTCCCACACAGTGCATAGATCTACGTCTGGTGTACATAATCCACTCTGTGCATTATTGTGCGCCAAACAAGTAAAAAACCGGAATGGAAGAGAGACAAAAAAAAATACACGATGGCAATCCACCAGCTCAATCCAGTTGTTCGCTCGTTGTCGTGTGTGTGTGGATAAGATACGCGAGTGCACATATGGATATCCGAAGCTTCGCTCCGACCGGAGATAAGATGATGTGGGTTGTGTAAGCAAATTACTCGAGCTTTCCACCGTCACTTTTATTTTTACTCCATGAATACTGCTTGTTGCAATTCTCAGTTAATCGCATGAGAAAATGTTTGCCGTTCTGATAAATTACTATGACAAATGTAATATATCACGGTGATCTGTTAAATAAACTGAGTGCGGAATATCGTGAGGAAATTATTAAAAATCCAATAAGATAAATGACGTGTTGGTGGTAAATTATTAAAACACATGACACTTTTTTGTTTTTACTCTCTTTTTGGTGAAAAAAAATTGAATAAAAATTGTAACCCACAACGACCCAACAAAGAATTTTTCTCAGCTATCTTTCAAGCTCGAGTAAAAAAGGAGAAAAAAAGAACCAACATCTCTTTCTAGAGAAAAATGCATCATTACAACAAAAGATCCGCAAGATCTACCAACACGCGAACGCTCGATCAAAGTACTCCCAAGCCAAAGTTCGCCGAGAAAGGAAGGAGGAGAAGAGAACGATGAAGTAGTGCCAGGGTGCGGGCTCACGCAACTGCGTAATTAATCCAGGGCCGATAAATTTGCTCCGTACGTCCGTCCGTTTGTAATCGCGCGACGCTGGTCCCCACACGCGCTCACGCTCGCTACAACAGTGTTTGTAGTACTGAGCTTCCGTTGTGGAGATGGAGAGCCACGCGAATAACTGTCGATTGACTCTTGAAAAATAAATCTGTCTTTCGGATAAAATGTCTAGTGATAATTTTATTTCTGATCGGCTGATAAGTTACTTGATCGCATAATTATGTTACTATAGCAATACGCGTTACCTTGGGTCAAACAATAATCCTTCAGTTCTTTAAAACGTAATAAATTTTTTTTTTTTTTCAATTTGTGTTGGGTACAGAATATTGATTTACACTGAAATAACGTTTATACTTTTATGTGACTATTATTGTATATTTACTGTTATTTTTTTCATTAGTAAATCAGCATATTACAACAAACTAAGAAATAAAAGTCCATTCACATATTTTTATCCTGAGGGTTGCAATGACGCAGTCAGCCTCAAAAATAAGTTTATATTAGACAGCAGTACTTTTAATAATACTATTTGGCATTTTTTAACGAATCAAGTTGACAGTATTTTTCGTTAGATAACCAATCTTCCTTAATTAAATCGCTTCCTTTTTCCCCTATCATGATTGAAGGTGCGTTAGTATTTGCTCTTGTCAAAATAGGCATGATGGAAGCATCAATCACTCTCAGTCCTTCAATACCATACACTTTCAGCCTTGAATCCACCACTGCTGTAGCATCACTGGCTGGGCCCATTTTACATGTTCCAACTGGGTGGTAAACAGATATAAAATGTTTTCTGGCAACGCATTCATAGTACTGCATTTCATCCGATAAAAGATTTTGACATTCTGGTGCTGAAGTTTGTACTACCTTCATACCACTAGACTTAAAAGCATGGGTCTCTGTAAACTTATTAGTGAACTTAATCCCCTCCACTAAAGCCTTTATATCTTGAGGATCTGAGTAAAAATTGGCATCCAATAACGGATTGCCCCAAATTGGATCTGTTTTGTTCAACCTAAGCCAACCACGACTTTTCGGAGCAATAAGACTTGGATAAACACGGACTTTGTTAAAGTATGGAAAAAGATTGTACTGAGAAGGAACACCATTACTTTTTTTCTCATCGAGCTCAGTTAGGTAATGTACTTGCATATCAGCCACACCTGGACGATGTTCAAAAGAGGTCTGGAAAAATGGAACAACGCCGAAAACTCCTGAGCTCACTACAGGACCACTTTTGCTTTCCAACCACTGCATAACATCTCTTTTTCTATGATCGATATGGTCAAAAAATGTAAAATTTGTATCAATCTCTAAGGTAATTACACTTGCTGCTACATGGTCATGAAGATTTTCTCCTACGGCCAAATCTTTGATGAGTTTGATACCTGCTTCTTTAAGTTCTTTCGCAGGTCCCACACCAGAATTCATTAGCAACTTTGGAGAATCAATGGCTCCAGCTGATAAAATCACCTCTTTTCGAGCGAACGCTTTTTTTATCGTTTTAGATCCAGAAGTAACATATTCTACACCAGTTGCTTTATTAGATTTTGAATTTATGATAATTTTGGTGACCCTCGAATTGGGTTTTACGAAAAGATTGGATCTCTTTTCTCGTATGGGTCTGATGAAGGCTTCATTGGTACTTTGCCTCACTCCATTCTTGATCGTAAATTGAAATTTACTGATACCAACCAGATTTCCAGAGTTGTAATCATTCTCCTTGAAACCCAATTCTTTCCAGGAGTCAATAACGGCATCAGTGTTTTTATTAGGTTTTGGTAATTCAATGCCTAAATATCCCCCAGTACCGTGATCTTTTGGATCACTGGAAGGAATGGGCTAAAAAATAAATGTTTTTTATACATTGATTAGAAATTAAGATAAACTTTTCCCACGTACTTCTCTCAAATCTTCTGATTTCTTGAAGTAGGGCAATACGTCCTTCCAACTCCAGCCAGGATTACCAAGATCCGCCCAATCATTGTAATCCTGTTTACTTCCTCGGACGTAAACCATACCATTGATCGAACTGCTGCCCCCCATGACTTTTCCACGCGGTACCTGGCAGGAATTACCATAGCAATCGCGCATCGAATGTTCATTATGGTAATTGTAAGCGTAATCGATACTACTGCCAGCCAACAGTCCTATGAATCCTGGCGCATCTGATATCAAAGGCTGCTCATCTCCAGCTTCTAGCAATAACACCTGTATCGCAGATTAACCTTGTATTTTTGAAATTATTGATATTAGAGCCTCAAGAATTGCAGGTGAACAATACCTTCCACATTTTCAATTCGGTCAAACGATTGGCTACGACGCAACCCGCACTACCAGCACCAACGACGATGAAATCGTATTGATCTTGTTCGTTTTCCTCACTTTTGGATACTTGAGGAACACTGAATTTATCATCTTTCGAGCTCCCAAGTTTTTGTGTCAAGAAAGTTAGTAAAGTCAAAAATGAAGGCTGGCAGGTTGAGACAAACGCAGTTTGAATGCAATTTTCTGTCACACTAGCCGATGTCCACGTCATTTTTTCCTCAATTAAATCCAACTTACTCGTTATGATTACAGATCTACACACATGGAGGAAAAACTGAATCTTTCGACTCGAACAAGCGCTTGATTTAATGTGGTGCAAAAGCAGTATGAATGTTTAATCTCTTTTCACTTATAAGTGCAAACTCTGTACGGAAATAAGTCATATTTGAAGTGTTGTTTACTGACAGATAACGTCTTGGTTGGATCAACACATAAGAGATGTGTTATTTTAATGATTAAGCAATAGTCGAGTTGAAATATCTGTATTCACAAATGATTTTTGTTTGGTTAAGAGATAATAAAGGAAAAAATAACTTTTTCAGAACGTTAATTGTAAGAACGACTAATTTTGTATCGCAAATGCGAGGGATTGGGTTTGAGCAAGATAATCTATCTGATTATTAGCGATTTCACTTTTTAAAGTTTTCCAGACTTTTTTAACTTTTTTATGAATAATTTTTATAAATAATTTAAAAAATGAATTTTTTATTGCATTCGATATTGTCAAAAATAATACAATAATCATCTTAAAAAACTGTCTTATGTATACGCAAACAAATTAATTACATGGTCGCTCTACTTGCTGTGAGATTAATTTACTTCTGATGCAGAAAAATCATGATGTGAATGTATTATAGCCTTTTGTATGACTGCAACAAAGAAGCTTTTTGTTTTTTTGGCAATGGTCGTAACAACATAAGTTTTGTAATTATTATCGATGAAAAGAAAAAAAAAAAAAATTAAGTGCCATAATCATCATGAGCCCAACCGGCTTCGTTAGGTAATTTTTTGCGTCAAGCTGATATGATAAAAATAAATTTTAGCTGAACGTGTACATTTAGCTACAAATATATCTGTTGCACCATTTATAAAATAAAACTTTTTGGAGCACTTTATGGAGTAAAAAATGCTCGTATCTAAGATTTTACGATTTAAAACATTTTTTCGACAAACTGTTGTGAAAGATACATTACAAAATGTTCTTGTCAGTCAGGTACTGTACATAGTTCCACGCCTCTTTGATAAAACTGAGCTAAGGAAAAGTGCAGAAATAGTAAAAGTTAGTTAATCAGCATTTTTTAAATCTAGGGTGAAATTTAATGTACATACACGGAATTTATTTGTAGGACTAACTAAAACAATGGACAACATTTTTTCTAACTAAAATTTGGTAAATGTCTCCGTTATCATACAATAAGTTGATAGTTTTTATTTGTCAAGTTTAATCATAAAGAAAAAATTTGAAGCATTAACCGTAATAAATTAGAAAAAAATTTTTTGCTGCTTTAAAACTGAGGTGTTACCATTGTGTTTTAGTAAAATGTTGTAGTTTCTTTTAAATAGAACTTCTTTACAACACTCTTTTTTGACTAAAACGAAAACACATCACGCATTTTTAGTAGTATGTACATCGAAAAAAGTTAAGTAAATCAATTGTTACAAAATATAAGACCTAATTAATTATTTAAGTAATCCTGTTTACTCCTTTACATCCGTACGCTAAATTTAAAGAATAGTATGGACCTTTATGTTGTCAGCTAATTGAAGTAAGCTCTTCTTGCATTTTTTGATAACAATTTGATACTACGTAATTGTATACGCAAAAATCAATTTGGCATCAGTAAACTAAGCAGTCAAAGTACGCTTAAATATAAAATAAAACATAGATGAAAGTTAACAAATAAAATTTCCGCGAATTACATCACCGATTACTTTTAAATTAAAAAAAAAATTTTTTTTAGTGGTTTAAATTGACTTTTGTAAATTGGATATTCCAAACAAAATATAAAATCTATTTTGGCAAATGTTTTGTTTGTCGTACAAACGTATTGAGTAAAAAGATACTATTTTTAAAAACTTATATTATCTTTATGTCAACTTCTTTCACTTTTTGTGTCTGGTATCAGCTATTTTATTTTTAGTCTTAAGATAAATGTCTCATTACAGGAAACGTTAATCCTCACAAATTTCCGAAAATTTTGCTTAAAAGTAGGTAGTGAGTACGAATGTTTAACTTTAATTATTTATTTCTCATAGATTTTTTAACGCAACATTATGATGGAAATCGGCTAACGAGTCACAGCCTCGATGTACACGCTATCAGTGATGGTATTATTAGGACGTGAGCCATGAGACATTTTGACTGAAGCCTATCTAATCCATGAAAAAAAAATCTCAGATGGTTTTTTAACGCTATAAGTTAAAACTATTATACATTTCTGCTGCCCAGCTAATCTTAATATGTACATACACATACAAAAAAGAATGAACAAAGTCATATTTTGACGTGTACCTTACCAAATTATAACACATGACATTCATTGATCCTACTAATTAATGCAAATAAACCCTGTAACCACGTCAGAACCAATAACTTAACGACGAGTTAAGATGGTTCGTATCAATCATTTTTTTAAAACCTATACTCATTTGATAGCCATTTTGACTGGTACAGTGAACAGTACAAGAGTAAAAGAACGACACATATCACGGAGGGAAAAATCATGGAGCAAACGCATAGCAGCGATGGAAGTGCCCCCCCTTTTTTGACCCTATGCGATCGGCTCATGACGTCTACGCTTTCAACGCATGTGAGTCTATAGCTCTTAAGCATAAGCGTTAGCCATGGAACAAACGTAAGAAGGCCACTTGGATTTTTTCCATCGTTCTTATGCGTTTTCGGGAGAGAGGGGATAACGCCCTATAGTCAGCTATAGTGCGTAGCAGACAAAAAGTGTTATACGTATAACTAACGCTTATGCTTAAGAGCTATAGACTCACATGCGTTGAAAGCATAGACGTCATGAGCCGATCGCAAAGGGTCAAAAATGGGGGCATTTCCATCGCCGTTATGCGTTTGCTCCATGATTTTTCTCTCTGTGAAGGCACTTCACCACATCGCGTTAGTACCTTATCTTGGGCCAAGACCTCACCTACGTTGGAATAATATTGCCAAGCAAAGGGGGTCAGAGAAACGGAGCACTCTACCATGATATGCACGCATGATGGTAATAGACGAGTATCATGAATGCTCACAGCCATGGAATCCTTGCGAGCCGTGCGTTTCAGGGAGCCAACTTCAGTCGCTAGGCATTATTATTGTGCCTATGTGAGAGAGAGGGAGAAATGTGTGTATTTTCTTCCGTACCCTCGGTGTTTATGCATGAATAAGAGAGACGGGCCACTGGGCTCCCTTACTTACTTATGTGGCCTCAGGTGGAGCTCGGCTCGTGTGTTCGTCAGGCTGATCGAGGCGATCTATGTACACGTATGTATTCGCGCAAAGAGAGAGAAATACGTACAGTCCTGCCGGAGGCTGCAGGTGTGAAAATTTACACGGAGACGCTCCAGTTGTTTCGTTAGTCAGTAGCGAATATTCTAGCTGAAACTCATTTGTTGTGAAGTAAATGGTTTTTCATAATTGTTCAGTGATAGACGTCAATGACGGAGCTGTTGATCGCACAGCTGGTTGCCCTGGCTATTGACAACTCTCGCATTCAATCAAGAATCACCGGTCCTCTCCAAGGTCTTCGCTCAGCGAACCTTCTGGCAAAGTTTTAAAAGAAAAACAATATTAAGGAAACGGGACAGTCTTCAACAGGCAAGCAACACGAAGTAACCTCCACCTTGAATCGCTACGACTGAGTTTTACAAAAAAATATGATGCTTTGGACGTCAACATATCCGCTATAAGACCAGGAGACGTTAGAGAAGAGCACCACAATTAACTCCAACTCTTAAGAGCGTCAGGGCTTACCTATGGATAAGTCTGATGCTACACCAGCAAATCAGAGAAAACCACTCTCAGGTATCTAGGCAGTAACTTCTGTCCTTTAAAGCGCCATCAACTATTTTACAGCGTACGAAATGTACGGTACTTTTTTGAATATTGATATTGTTTTTTCTATTTTATTGCTTAGAATTCGACCACAACTGCCTCAATTCATAGTCACTTATAATAATACTATTTACCAATTTTACACGAATGGTCCTTACAGTCATTATTTTCTGACAACCAATCTTTCTTAATTAAATCGCTTCCCTTTTCCCCTATCATGATTGAAGGTGCATTAGTATTTGCTCTTGTCAAAATAGGCATGATGGAAGCATCAATCACTCTCAGTCCTTCAATACCATACACTTTCAGCCTTGAATCCACCACTGCTCTAGGATCACTGGCTGGGCCCATTTTACATGTTCCAACTGGGTGGTAAACAGATATAAAATGTTTTCTGGCAACGCATTCATAGTACTGCATTTCATCCGATAAGAGATTCTGACATTCTGTTGCTGAAGTTTGTACCACCTTCATACCACTAGACTTAAAAGCATGGGTCTCTGTAAACTTGTTGGTGAACTTAATCCCCTCCACTAAAGCCTTTATATCTTGAGGATCTGAGTAAAAATTAGGATCCAATAATGGACTGCCCCAAATTGGATCTGTTTTGTTCAACCTGAGCCAACCACGACTTTTTGGAGCAATAAGAGTAGGACAAACACGGACTTTGTTGAAGTAGGACAAAAGATTGTACTGATCCATAAGACCACTTCTTTTTTCATCCAGTTCAGAGAAGAAATGTACTTCTATGTCAGCAACACCTGGACGATGTTCAAAAGAGGTCTGGAAAAATGGAACAACACCCAAGCCTCCTGAGTTTACCAATGGACCACTTTTGCTTTCGAACCACTGTATAACATCTCTTTTTCTATGATCGATATGGTCAAAAAATGTAAAATTTGTATCAATCTCTAAGGTAATTACACTTGCTGCTACATGGTCATGAAGATTTTCTCCTACGGCCAAATCTTTGATGAGTTTGATACCTGCTTCTTTAAGTTCTTTCGCAGGTCCCACACCAGAATTCATTAGCAACTTTGGAGAATCAATGGCTCCAGCTGATAAAATCACCTCTTTTCGAGCAAACGCTTTTTTTATCGTTTTAGATCCAAAGGTAACATATTCTACACCAGTTGCTTTATTAGATTTTGAATTTATGATAATTTTGGTGACCCTCGAATTGGGTTTTACGAAAAGATTGGATCTCTTTTCTCGTATGGGTCTGATGAAGGCTTCATTGGTACTTTGCCTCACTCCATTCTTGATCGTAAATTGAAATTTACTGATACCAACCAGATTTCCAGAGTTGTAATCATTCTCCTTGAAACCCAATTCTTTCCAGGAGTCAATAACGGCATCAGTGTTTTTATTAGGTTTTGGTAATTCAATGCCTAAATATCCTCCAGTGTCGTGATCTCTTAAATCACTGAAAGGAATACGCTGAAAAATATATATGTCTTATATAATTATTTATTGAAACAGCAAAAAAACGTTTTCCACGTACTTCTCTCAAATCTTCTGACTTCTTGAAGTAGGGCAATACGTCCTTCCAACTCCAGCCAGGATTACCAAGATCCGCCCAATCATTGTAATCCTGTTTACTTCCTCGGACATAAGCCATACCATTGATCGAACTGGTGCCCCCCATGACTTTCCCACGTGGTAGTAGGCAGGATTTACCATAGCAATCGCGCATCCAATGTTCATTATGGTAACTATAAGCGTAATCGATACTACTGCCAGCCAATAGTCCTACGAATCCTGGCGCATCTGATATCAAAGGCTGCTCATCTCCAGCTTCTAGCAATAACACCTGTATCGCAGATTAACCTTGTATTTTTGAAATTATTAATATTAGAGCCTCAAGAATTGCAGGTGAACAATACCTTCCACTTTTTCAATTCGGTCAAACGATTGGCTACGACGCAACCCGCACTACCAGCAC
This sequence comes from Copidosoma floridanum, assembly GCF_036245765.1. Lineage (NCBI taxonomy): Eukaryota > Metazoa > Arthropoda > Insecta > Hymenoptera > Encyrtidae > Copidosoma > Copidosoma floridanum. The sequence goes on along the minus strand of NW_028321902.1, from coordinate 1,586,931 downwards.
CAACGACGATGAAATCGTATTGATCTTGTTCGTTTTCCTCACTTTTGGATACTTGAGGAATACTGAATTTATCATCTTTCGAGCTCCCAAGTTTTTGTGTCAAAAAAGTTAGTAAAGTCAAAAATGAAGGCTGGCAGGTTGAGACAAACGCAGTTTGAATGCAATTTTCTGTCACACTAGCCGGTGTCCACGTCATTTTTTACTCAATTAAATCCTACTTACTCGTTATGATTACAGATCTACACTCATGGAGAAAAAACTGAATCTTACGATTCGAACAAGCACTTGATTTAATGTGGCACAAAAGTAGGATAAGTGTTTAGTAATATCCTACTTATAAGCGCAATCACTATATTATAGTAAGTCATTTTATTTACAGACAAAAAACATCTGTGATTTATGGACTGATTTCTTTACAATTTTGACTGTACGGAGAGCAAACTGTTCGTTAAAAACATGAGAGACAATATTTTAGCGGGATAATCTGTCTGTTTATTAGCGTTTGGTAAAATTTCCTTACTTTAATACTCCGTTTGTGAATAATTGTAATAAATATAAAAACTTCTTTATTGCATTTGATAATACAAAATACAATACAATAAATAATTGTCCAAACAAACTTGTATGTACGTACGAACTGATTAATAACATGGATGCTTTCCTTGCTGTGAGATTAATGTACTTTTGATGCAGTTATATACATGGAGTGAATACGTAGCTCTTTATACAACTGCAATAAAAGAGCTTTTTCTCTTTTTACAAAGATGATTATAAAAATATTAGTATTATAATTATGTGTTATAAATAGTCATTAGTATACCACACTTATTATGTTGAGACAAGGAAAGGAGAAAAAATAAAATACTGTAATTATCATGAGCCCAACCGGCTTCGTTAGGTAATTTTTTGCGTCAAGCTGATATGATAAAAATAAATTTTAGCTGAACATGTACATTTAGCTACAAGTATATCTGTGGCAACGTTTTTAAATTAAAACTCTTTTGAGCACTTTATTGAGTAAAAAGTGCTCGTACCTACGATTTTACAATTTAGAACAATTTTTTGTCATACGTTCTTGTCAGTCAGATGTTGTACATAGTTTCACGCTTCTTTAATAAAACTTAACTAAGGAAAACTGCGGAAATAGTTAAAGTTAGTTGAACAGCTTTTATGGTATCGAGTTTGGAATTAAATTTTCATACTCGGAATAAATTTGTAGGACTATTTGTAGGGCTCCGGGTAGAAAAAAACTACTGAGAAATTACGTTTCAGGGAGCTAAGGTTGTGAGTTTAATTCGTCATTTTGATTTATTGTAATTTCCAGAGACAACGGGTGTATAGCTACGAATGGAGGAGTAAATTACCAATTGGAGCTCGGTTTTAACTTTAAACGTCTTTTTGTGTGGATATGTTCGTATGCGTGGATCTCCACTGGCTATTTATTTTCGTTTGCGTAAAAATTGCAGGACAATCGTTGAGAGAGAAATTTCATAAATGGGTGTTAATTATCGAGCGCGCTTAATTGAAACGAATAGTATGTTAACGCTGCCACGCTGTTTTCGATACTCGTGCGAGGCAAATGACCCAGTAATCGATAACACGCTTGTAATTGATTTAATACAAGAATTATCGCTCAAAAAATTGTGTATCGAGACAACAGTCTCTAAATAAATGAATGTATATGTAATGAAATAATTCAAGTTACTTATATATTATATGTCATTACTGACTACTGGGTTACCTAGTTTTTTTTTTAATACGCTTTTGTTTAACTCATACTGTCTGTCTGTGACAAAAAAGTTTTCAAATCGGCTTTTAACTTCTGGATTACTAATAATTATTTTATTTTGACAAAAAAATTTATTTCGGATGAGAGTAAAATATAGTATATATTTTATTTAATTCTTAAAAATTAAAAATGACAGATTTCATAGACAGATAACGCTACCTCATTTCATTTTCTCTGCCCGTTGATGGCTCGTCTTACCTTATTCGTCTGTTTCTACTTAATTTTGTGGGAAATAAACGTCACTAAATTAAGTAGTCAAATAATTATGCTGTGAACTGTTCAGTTCAAATGAAGATAAAAAGTGTAGCTAAAGAGTTATAAATAAAAATTATTTTTAAGATTGTATAAATACGCTTTAATGTATAAGCTCAACATTATACGAAAAAAAAATTTCGTCAATCCAAATATACGGTTATTTGAATACAAACACAAAAAAGTTCTTATTTTAAGAAATTATATATTTATTGAAATCAAGTATTAATTTAAATAAAATAAACAAGCGACTAAGTGTATGCAAAGCCGCAGTTTTTGAGTACTCTTTGGCTCACAGAACGTTTGGGTTACATCCTGGTCAAAAATTTTAAACTCAAAAAAGTTGTATTTCAATCATATATACATACATACACCCCTGACGCCGAAGTCCGCGATCGCAATGTTTATATTCAAATAAATGTTCATTTGGACTGACGAATTTTTCTTTTAAGGGATAGTAAATGCTTTTTTATTTAAAAATAAGGGTCTCAAATGTTGTACATTGTTATACACAAACAGTTTAGTGACTCCAACAGATAGGGTATTTTTTATTATTTTTCCATGAATTCGTAATAAGTAATGTTCAATCCTCCAATGTTCAACTAGGAATCCTTAAAATACTGCTCGTTAATATTGCAGTCATGGATGCATAAACCAGACTTAATGACAAATAAAAGAAAATAAAAAAGCGTTGGGAAATAATATTATCCATGCGAAAGCAATACCAACACTTTTCGGGAACGAAAAGCCTTCACGGTCCACCACCAGCCTCGGGATGACTAAAGCTCGTTCGTTCACTTTAATGAAATCTGCCGCGCTCCCTTTGGCCTCTCCTCCCTCGTCAACTTCCCTGCGGGTCTCCGTTTGGCATTTAAGGATCATAACTCAAGGATTGCGTGGCATTTAAAAACGATTCCGCCCCCACGTACCGGATGGGAGTGCTGCCAAGAAGAGAACGAGGCCGTTACGCCGCTCGGACGGATTAACGAAACATGAGGAGAGATCAGCCCGAAGCTTTATATGTACGTACGAAGAGGAGGAAGGCGCCAATAATGCGCGAGGCGTTGGATCAGCTAAGGCGGAAATGTAGGCTAACTGCAGCTCGATTCGGAGCGATGGTTCTTTACGCCGCGCATACGTGGTGATATGAAAGGGGTTGGGATAATCGAGAGTAGCCTTGGAAAATGAATGGGCTTTTGGTTACTGTTACATGTTACCTATCAACGAACTTTGAACATGTTCTTCGGGTAATAAAGAATTTGTTGAGAAATGTGAATGAGATTTTTAATAAGTATAATGGCACCTGACATTTAATCTACCTTTCCAGTGATTAGAAATTGAGAGTAGTGATGACAAACGATGCTCTAATGTACCATCACACCAAGTTTAATAGTAGGTTACTACTGAAAATTTTGAAGAAAAAAAAAACCTTTTTACGTTTGAATATATAACATGGCTACTTATGCTAGGCATACTTTTTTTATCGAAAGTAGTGTGCTTCTTCCAGTAAAAAACCAATTAATAGTAATTGACAATGTATTCTTCATACAGCACTGAAATTAATAAAGGTTGCTATGCATTTTGTAAAGATTATCGATTTTGAAATGTTGTAGTAGGTTACGTCAGCTGCATGAGTCGTTGAAAAAGAGAGGGAACTTCAAATAGTTCGAAAGCACAAACACATGTGTCTCCAGTTAGTAGGTGAAAAGATGAATTGATCAACGTTTATTGCTGACTAATGTTTATCAAGAACAATTTAGTAGATCGAAAAGTACGAAAAATTTATGTGTATACTCACAAGAGATACGTATGTATTTACGGAAATGTGTGTTTAAAAGGACTTAAAGGTTGACATGAACAACACAAGTTTCGTAACAACGAGATCACAGGATTGTACGCTTTTAAAATTAGTTAAGCTTGTTATTGGTCACAACAACGATGAACGTTACTTTACAAACTAAACTAGATTGAAAAAAATTATTCAAGATTTTTCAAGTTTACATTCATGATTTTCGAGTCAGGAAAAATTATTTCTTGCATGAAACAGTTAATGAACATATAAAGTATTTGCCAAATGATAATTTTGGATAATTTTATGTACTGATTTGAATTACGAAAGTTTTTTTAAATGATAGAATTTAAGATAAGAATGGAATAATACAATGATTTTAATTTATAACAATTTAATCATTATTACAGTTGTAATTTCTTATTAAAAAGGATTAATTACAATTTATAAAAGCAATGGGTTCGTAGACTATTTCCAAAGTAAGAGGTAGATATGGAAATTTCATTTGATCGCAAGTAGAAAATTATAAGTCTTACTGTAGGTAAAATTTTTTAACAACTAAAAATCAAACTGTATATTGTTACGGACCGAGAAATAACATTAAAAAAAAAAAATAATAAAAATAACAAATGAATAAATGACCACACAATTCGTGGTGTAAAAAATAAAACATTGTTTGAAAAATTCGATGTACTCGCGATGCGATAATCACGCGTACCTGCTAAATTCCATATCTCGTTGATTAATACTACCGGTTCACGTGACGGTGAGTTTATGAAAGTGAGCGCGAGCAATTACAAAATTAATAATTCACGTTGTATTGCTGTTGGTGTTGTTCCGCGGCACTAAATCAAGAGCGACCCTTGCCCCTATATACCCTTCCGCGCGTTATCTAATAATTTTTTCGCGTCTACATGCATCTCATTAATAGCACACTCTCATGCGATCATTAAAAACTTTTTCTGCGATACAAACCCAACAACAGCGCACGTACTGCCTTCATTGACATTTCAACTTTAAATCAAAGTCTAATTCATCAAAATTCCATAACTAAAGGGATTCAGCGTGACAAGCAGTTGGAAAAATGAAAAAAAAAAAAAAGAAGCGAAGGGTAAAGGGCAGGGTCCGGCGGAAAGCGAAAATTTTATGCATGAGACCTTTCAACACTCCCCCTTGCACCTCCCGTAATGATATGCCGTATAACTAAAACTTTAATACGGCGCAGCGGTGTGGTTGTAGTGGGAAAAGAGAAAGTTTCTTTCCCCTTGCCCTTGCCAGCCATGGTAACAAAGAACGGAGATGGAAAAAGGAGAGGTGGATAAAAATACTCACCCCTGGCAAAGTCCGCTTCTCATGCAGAGCGTTCTGGGCGCTGATTGCACTGTCACGACTGTAGTAGGTCAGAAAGGCGCAACCTGCAATGAGAAAAAAATGCGTGAGATACAAGTGAGTCGTTATAATTATGATGATTATTATTATTATTATTGTTATTACTATTGCGTCATCGGGACTTTGGCTAATTGTTTTTTTTTCCTTCTCCTCAATTCCCCTTTCGTGCTTTTTAAATGAATTGATGATGATGCGTAAATTATTTTACGATTCAACTGGGTTTCATTTCGTTGTTTCGCCCAAAAAAACATACTTTAACGACCTTACGTTACTGCAAATTAGAAAATACGTTTCGTTCCCTTTTACGTTTTTGGGACTAGTGGAGCTTTTGTAAATTGGTGCTCGAGAAGATTCATGAAATTTCCAACGATGGGACGGTTGGTCACTGAAACTATATTATTAGACGTGTTTTTTTTTTTTTTTTTAATTTAAACACATCAATTCACGACAAGCAATTAAGTTCATTCTGTGCGATAGTTCAATAAAAATCAAACATTTCTAGCAGGCCATACGATGTTGAACCAAATTTTCTTTTATTTCAAAGATATCATCCGACAAAAGCAGATCATCGCGGCAAATGGAGCGGAAGAGAATTCATTTTTTATCTTTTGTGCTTCCCAATCCAACTATCAATGAATATTGGAAACTGTTCGGACTTGACGAGCTGTGGCGGACATTCGATTTAACGAGGCCAACCTGCTTTTCACGTAAAAATCGTCATGTTAGTAAACGATCGATAAATAGCTATGTGATTTTTTTGTTTTAATTTAACATTTTTCTGTACATGGAAAGTTTATTTTTACACTTTAAAAAGCTGTACCGTAATTTATTTAGAATCTTAGTAATCATCTTTAAAATTTTTTACTGAAAAGGACACTTTGCGAAAATAAACTTAGAAAGAAAAAAACAATTTACTTTTAAATTAAATTAATACATTTTTTTTCACATTAGCAATACCACAGAGTACAACAATAGCAACATGCTATAGAATAGGCATTACAATATCGTGTTTAAAGAGAACAGTGAAATTTTTTTTTCTTTGATCAATAAATTGATATATAAAAAAAAAAAGTACGTTGTGAAGTAAAGAATTTTTAAAATTGTTAAATTATCTTTCTAAAAAAAATCACTGTTACGATATTTCCATCAAGAGACATGAATACCCCAATAATTACTACGTACATAAGAACATCATAGTTTCCAAAAATCCTCCACCAAGTGGAAACCTCCGATAATTTACCTTAATATATATTTTCCTCCCAGACACGCACACAAGCTCGCTAGAAAAAAATCCCCTCGTTTTTCACTCATCCTTCCGGCACGCGCGAACGAGTTAAATGAGCCATGTCGCATATAAGCGACAGCTAAATCATAATCTTCAAGAGGGAGGGTTAAATTGCTAGCAAGCGAGCCAACGATTTTTTCCACACACTACGTGTGGGCGGGTACCACCTCGATCGGCAATTTTTTTTTTTTTTTTTTTTTATCTTTCTCGTTCAATGCTATATTCTACACAGCGAATAATACGGATGTATCACGAACTGGAAGAAGGAAATCCCCGGTGAATGCTGATGGCTCGGAAAAAATCTATGTACGGACATTTGTTTTTGCTGTTGTTACTGTTGAAATACGATCTATACTACCTTTTGACTGCCTTAGGGAAAAATAGTAATTGGCATCTGTAGAAAGTCTAAAAAAAAATCTTGTATGTATGTTGTACAAAACGTTACGATGTGAAGTCCAACTAGAAATATTATTCTAACTATCGTAATAGCTTAAAATAGTAGGTAGCAACATTAACTGTTTACTAAGTTACACTGAACAAAAAAGCCATTCAAAAGTTTTTATTCATAAAATGAATTTTGCGGTAATAAGCTATCATAATTAATCTACAGTGGATGTACTTATGTCAGAATATAATAGATCCTTTATTTTGTTATTATTATCAAAGAATAAATAATTATTTCAGCCGATGTAAGTTGGTTAAAGCAACCTTTTTTTGGTTAGGTTAACCAATAAGTTGGCGGTGCATGGCACAATCCAATTTTCGTTGGAACAACCTGATTTTTTTTCTGTGTTGGTGTTACCTTTCCTCATCACACTGTGATCTGCATCAAACAATGTTGAGAATAGAATGTTTGATTTACAAAAGTAGCAGATAATATTCTAACCTCAAAATTTTTCCATTAATTATACACTGCTTCAGACTGTTGTGTGAGAAACAACTTTATAATAACATATAAAAAAAAGAAAAATATCACAGGTTGAGGTTTGAATTTTTTCCCTAATTTGTCTGTAACGATGGGTTGCGGAGCACGATTAGAGGCAGCTTCCGTAGTTTCAAAAAAGCCCTCTTTTTCCCAAAGCGAAGGCTCCCCCCCTTTTTTTGCCGTGCTAGCCAGCTGCCGACCATATGTTTCAAACACCATTTTCAGGAAAATTTCCCTCGTTAAATCCTAATTTACACGTACCCAGAGGCGCACCCACCGTTTTCGCCAGATTATTTTTTTTTTCACTTTTTAATTGCAACGGTTTTTCACAGTCTACCTTCATGCGTCGTTGAACAAAAACAACCTCAAATTGCTGTGATTGTTGGGGAAATGCGATTGTTGTTTATTTGGTTGACATCACGCGCTAATTGTATCATTACATCACACTCTGATAATTGAAAAGGTCTAACATGTAATAATCAGTAGAAAAACTTTAGAGTTTACAGTTTGCAAAACTATAAAAAGTACAAAACTATCTTTGGTATTAAAATACATCAAAGCTTGACTGCGACATTGAAAAAGGCTGAAAATGAGTTGTTCTTGTAAAATTTTCAGATGAATACGTTCAAAAACGATTATTGTGCGGCAGAAAATAAAATATCCGCCACGTTCAAGCTTAGCTTATAATCAGTAGATACGTCTCTGTTCATCGTTTTCTGTTTGAATAAATGTGATTTATGGCCCACTGAGGAGTTGCATGCGATCGAGTATTCACCATCTCGTTAATTTTTTCGTGTGTAAAGTGATCGCGTACAAAAATTAAATTACGTTATGTTACGAGTTTTTATGTATACAAATACAAATATACAATTGCCTATATCCGGTGCAGGTAATTTTGGGTTATTGTTGTACCTTTACTATTGTGGTAGTACCATAAAAATAAAAGCTTTGTCTTTGCACGGACATGTAAGTGAATTGATCTAATAAAATTTCAGGGTTATTACAAGGTTTTTACTATTGTTTTCTGTTTGCTCATCTGGGTCAAAGTATCAAAAAAGAGGATTTCACCTTATAGTAAAGTAAAGTACGTAGCCCACATGATTCTAAGTCCAACTTGGTGACTAAAATAAAATAGTGGATTATCTAATCCCCAACGGCCCTCCTCATATTCGTAGTAAACGTTTTAATCAATAAACAAGAGCTTTTTTGTTTTTCTACTCTCAATGCACATAAGGATTTCTTATAAACTCCACTTATCTCCTTCACTTTAAAGAGATAGTGATTATTTTGTGGTACCAAGATTTGCTGAGTATAAATAAGTACTTACCAACAAACCAATCATTCATCGCAACCTTGTTGCTCTCAATTTACCCGTAACAACTTGGCTCACCCAACGCTGCACGTACTCTTACGAGAGAAAAAAAAATCTCTGCTCGCCATGCGCCTATCTTTCTCTAGTCATCTTAATGCAGCGAGGAGTTTTATAATCATTACAAAAACACGTAGCTATCTTAAGAAAAAGCTTGCAATCGAGAGTGGATTTAAAGACGCTTCCTTCCTACCTTTCGTCCTTCGTGTGCAAATCGCGCGCGTGCGTGACCCGTGCGATATAGGCTCGAGAGATAAAATCCGATCTTGCTCTCTAATGGGCTGTACGTGAGGAGCGAGAAATCGTTAGGTCGAGGGCTATGTTATAGGACGGGGATTTTTTTTTTCCCCGTAGTTTCGAGAAAATCGAGTTTTCTCAAGGTAGGATGGGAAAGTTCGATAAAGCTTTTCATCAGTCGAGAGAAAATTTTCGTGCAATTTTTCCATTTACGTTACAGTTCATTATAAACGTGATGATTTCTAGTTCATTTTTTTATCATTCAAAACAACACGACAAAAACTTTACCGTCTCATTCAACGAACATCCTTATTAGTAACAGCACTAACTTGTCTCTGTAAAGTTTTTAATGAATTTTTTGATAATACGAGCAATCACTTCTGTACTCGTACTAGTAATCGTTTCCACAACTGATCAGTGTGCCAATAAGGTTTCCCTATATCTTTGATAAGCTATACGAGGTCGAAATATATAAACTTTATTCGACAATGAACATACATCATTTTTGGTAATGAAGAGCTGCGTAGCTTAGACTTTGATACCCTCTCATATGCGTTGTCCTACAAAGTACATAAATTTCCTTTATAATACGAGAAATGTAAGGTATGTGTATTAATTTAAAAGACAAAAAAAAGATAAAATTCCAAATGCGACGAAGCGATCTTTTTTTTTTCTTTTCCAAACAAGCTGAAACGTCTAAAGAGTCGCTAGCTTCTTCCTTGTCATCCTCGTCGGGCCAAAGCTTTCGCTTCTCGAGAGAACAGGTCAGAGCAAAGCTTCATTCGCAAGGCTAATAATGTACTCCCTCGACTGGACCACGTCCAAGATGTAAGCCGGATTTTATGACGTATGATGGATGTGGTCTTTTATGTGTACCACTACTCTGGTTTTTTGTTTACCATGAACCCTTGAACTATATGTATGTGCGGGGTACATATGAATGCGGCTCTTTGACCTCTTTAGGCAACCTGAAATGTTTTGCAATATGTGCATCAAGAAAATTTTTAAAACATTTGAATACTACGTAGTTTAAAACATAACAATGGCAAGTTTTGTTATTTGAATAATTATTACTGCGGCACTTTTACTTGCACCAATGCAAATCCTATCTCAAACTCTTCTCGAATCTCAGTTCGCAGAGAACAATGTAATCAAAACACTCGTTTAATTGCACCACGTAATGTAGTAAACCATGATTACCTGCGTACCTGCACCACAAAAAAAAAATATATATATTATATACAAAAGGCAAAAAAAGCCCTAGTACCAATACTTATGTACACAGAGCCTATGATCACGTATACAGCCGACACCAGTGGGGGTGAGAAAAGCGAGGGAGGAAACTCTCGGTTCTATATAATGAATCGGCCGGCACGAAACGAGCAGACGTTCGTTCGGCGGACGAAATTTGCATCTCTGGGGCGAAAATTGAAATGCCCCGTACCAACGGGAGCTGCTTTGCTCTTCTCTTCATCCTTGCTCCGATGGGCGAAAGCCGCACTGCGAAATGACTTTTATAATAGGAAGTTGCTTGGGTTCGAGGGGTCCGGGGAACGAGGGAAAAGTTAATACGGGCTTGGGGTATAACTAGGAAAAAGAAGGTGCGTTGTTGGAGGAGGGTAAGAACGAGCGTGAGTACGTGCTCGCTTTGCTTGTTGCGAATTGTACACATAGGGGTTTTGTTGGTCCACGTGTTGACTTGGGGTGATGTTTGGTTTTGTGTTTGCGCCACTGTCGTACTTTTTTTTTTTTTCTTTTTTTTTGGTACGGTTTGTTTTTTTGTTTTTCGTACATTTTCACGTGATTGATTGTACATGTGTGTTAACTCTGGTTGTGAGTATTTATTTGGAAATTTTAATAATTTCGTTCCCGTGAAATTTTGCACTCAAGAACTGCGAGGCTTACGACAATAGTACAAGAAACAAAAATAAGCTGATGAAATTTTCTAATCACGGAGTTCCACTAAACTTAAAAAATGTTTTGGTAAGATGAACACTGTAGTGGATAAAAACCTTTAAATGTCTAAAAATATGACACTTTTGACTTTGCCTCAAAAAAAAATTATTTATTTTCAATTTTGTAGGACTAATAAATTGTATTTTTGTCAATTTTCTTTGAATAATTTTCCTAGTTCTCTGAATCTAACAAATGTTTCCCTAAAACCTGTGCAATCACGAAAGTCAAAACATTTGACAGTAATCAATAAAGAATTTAAACAAATTCAATCAATAATCTCCCAATGAACAGTTGAAATGATACAATACTTGTACAAACCACTGGAGAGGATAAAAATAAAAATAAAATTTATCGTCCACACTGTAAATTTATCTACTTTTAACTGTACATTAAATGCATTGTTGTAAAAAGGATTGAAAATACGTTACGAAGCTCATTATTTTCCAACAACTCTGATTAGATGATCCATCAGTCTATGTTTAATGGGAAGTTGACGTGTTTTTTATCGACGAGTATGCTTCGTAATGTATATTCTGTGTTGTTTTTTTTATTACATTAGATAAAATCAACAATCAACCTCAATTTCACTTGGGGATATAATTATTGATAAAACGCTTATTGCAGACCATAAAAGCTACCTTTAAATCATACTCACTTTTTAGTGTTAAACAAAATACTTCCTGAATTAATCATAAAGTCCATGAACTGGTTTATTGAATAATGAAAAATAAAATATCAAAATTATTTTTAGAAAATTTATTCGAAGTTGTATAACTTTGTATTTGAAAAGATCCTTTTCGTTGAAGTAAGCTAAGATTTTAATAACTGAGATGTTAAAAACGAAAACTGAACAAAAACACATGGGCCAAGGTAAAAAAAAAGCTCATAAAAAGATAACATTTTCCGTGTTTTTGCATCACGTCAACGTAAAAATGTAAGCAACGAAGAATTGGAAAAAAAGAGAAAACAAGGTGAGAGCTTTTTTTTCTCATTTCACGTCGAGAAAAAATCCGGGGAATTTCCTCCTGAACGCACACTCGTATAACTGGCGAGTAATTTTTTTCGAATAACTTACTATGCGTATCTACGTGTTGTTTTAAAAAAAATAGTTTGAAATACAAAGAATAAAAAGAAACAATGTTTGAAGTATCGATGATTGACAGTTTCATCTTCCCCTTCTTCTATGCAAAAGTACTCAAAAAAATGATTGAATTTAACATGTTATCATATTTTTAACTTCGTTTGAATATGAATCTTGGCTATATATTTGTCCATATAATTATAGAGTGGTTTTTTCTTAAGGGCTGAATGAAAAATCCTGTTGGTCCAAAATAAAATCTTGTTAGCTTCTCAAGTTTAAATTATAAAAAATATCGAAGCATGAAAATGTATGAATGCAAAGCATGGGTATGTAGAGGGTGAAGAAAAAAAAAAAAAAAAGGAAAGAATACATGAAAGTACGAGGCAAGTTCCTGCTTATTAAAAATTGTTCTCCCCTGTCTCTAAAATCCCTCTTTCCCTTCCTCCGCGCCCTGTATATTAAAACTTCAGAATTTGAATATGAAATTTTTCGTACTTCATAAACCTCCAGACTTCTCGAGGCACATAATATTATTCAATTATTTCCTTTTGGTAACCGTGTAACATTTTTTATGCGAATCATGACATTAAAATATTAACAAATTTATTAATTTTCCAATTAAATTCAACACTTGCTTTCGTTCAAACAATCGTAAAAGTAATAAATAGGTAAAAACCATTGTAAAAACGTTGTAAGAATAAAGAGAAATTTTTTAAAAAGTTAACATCTTAAACGATCGCGTAAACACTATTACTTTTCGTTAAAATGAGTTGGTAAAACGTAGTCTCGCACAAAGTGTCCAACCCTTATTCAGATGAGCCCAAGCCCCGAGACACAACACCACTTAGCCACGTGTCGTTTACCACAACGACGACCTTCTGCTCGCCCTTTTGTGCAGCCCCGAGGCGGCTCGATGCATATGCAAGGAAAAGAAACCGGCACGACGAAAAATGGACAATTATCGCGGGACGAGAACAAAAAAGACGGACAAACGAGAAACCACAGGGGACAGGGAGGGCCCACGTGTAAATGTGCGTGCGCTCGACTCGAAATTGAAATGTATGCAAAGCGACACCCACCTCACAGTGGTAGGGTTAAGAAACCGGAGGGGTTCCTTTATCTTTTTTTTTTTTTTTTTTTTTTTTTCCTCAATAAGACTGCAGCTCCAGCTAATGCTGACGAGAGCTGGATTTTCGGTTACCAGGCGACCCCGCTTTTATGGTTTTGACAGCTTCCCTCCACGATTTTTGAGACTCTTGAAGCTGAGGTGTGTGGAGCTTTTGAGGGGTTGGTATGTACTTTGTGGCTCTTGTGCAACACATTCTTTGATCTTTGCGTGCGTGGGTGTAGGTGAATGGTAATTAGTGCGACGCGAGAAACTGAACGATCGCTTTGATGATGGTTTTTCATATCATTTCATTTTATTTTTTTTCGAAAGTTAAGAAGAAAATTGTGTTGGTATATTTTATGCATAGCCTGTTGCTTGTGAATACTAAATTACAAGTTCTAAAGAATGAGGATACTAGTTTGTGTCGTCGAGAGAATACCCTCAGAATTTTGACTTATTTTGTTGATGAATAATCACAAGAGGAAATTAAGGCTAGTGATGAAAAATTTTTTTAAATATTCTTAAGAGTTTTGTTAATAATTCAAAGTGAATCTAGAATATTTACAACGACCAGTTATAATTAATTGATTTGAAAGTTGAAAGAGACGAGGTAAGGAGCACGTCTAAAATCACAAATAATATAAGAATTTTTGTTTTTTCTACTGATTTTTTAAATATATTTATCGATGTTTCAAATTGTTTTTCATCGGAAAACTGGAGAGATCAAAAGAGTCACAACAACATAATGTATATGTTAAAAAAAAAGTTGTGGGTAGTTGTCCGGGCATTTAATTATACCTCAAAATTTATATTGAAAGGAAAAAATCTTACGATTCTCGTTAATCCTTTCACTCTTACAAAAACTACGTAACGCATACCTCAGAGGGGCGCGGGTAAGTTTTCGCGTCAACTAACGTCACGCGAAAGTCAAGCAAAAGAAAGACACACACACCGCACGAAATTCCCTGCCAAAAAAATTCCAAAATAAAAGACCAATACAAACACCGATAAATTCAACGCCACCCCCGGGTACAGCAAAGGAAAAAAGCCCCTGCCAGCGGGGGGGGGAGGCCCAAGCAGTTTAAGAAACTTTTCGGCCAGTCTTAATAACTTCCAAGGGCGCGCAGCGCGGCAAGACTTATTTTTATATTTCTCTCCTCGGGGCTTTCTCTCTGCAACGGGCGCGCGTGTGTGTGCGCGCGCGCCTTCTCTTACTCGGTGGTGGCATTAAAAATCTCGGGGACTAAACTTTCGACATACATTCAAGTTAAAGCCCCGAGAGGTGGCTGCAGCGCCCGCATCGCGTGCATTCTCCTAGCTTCTTCCGACCGAGCGGGCTGGGAGCTGTCTCTTGAATAAAAATCACCCTCAATGCCGGCACTTTACTTTAGTACCCAAAGACCGAGGAATGGGACGAGGGGCCGAGTAAGAGGCGAGAGAACGAGGTGGCTAAGGCTGGAGCTTTTATGCTCCTTCTTACGTCTTTTTTTTTTTTTACCATTTTTCGTTTTTGGGCTAGTAGTTTTTTACTTCTCGGTGTTTCAGATGGAAATTCGTAGTCTCGGTGATATTTTTTATTTTTTTTCATTTTTCGGATGCATGGTACTACTGGCTTTTTGGGTTTTACTCTGCTAAATAGAGAAACAGTTACCAATGAATTAGCACAACCTCCGTGGAACTATTGGTTACTTTTACCGATGACTGCTGCACTTGGAATAATCTTTTACGAAATTTGCAACAGCATCCCAGAAATTCTGTACCATTTTTTCAAAAGATCTTTTTTTTATTATTAGAGATTAAAGTAGTTGTAACTCATAAATAATTGAGTCGTGTCATTGAGCTAAGTTTTTTTTTTTTTTTTTTTTTACTTTTCGGTAAAACGTTGATAGCTCGTTCCTAGAGCTCTTGATTGGTTATAATCATTCAATGTTGAGTAGATATTATAAAATTGTTGAAACATCAAAGAAAATATTTTTAGCGTTTTACTAAACTTAACTCTGCGTCTGCATAATATATTGAATTAAAAAAAATTTAACTAAATTGAAAATTGAATACTCAAATATTACATGTTACGTGTTCAATCGTAGAGTAACATTGAGGGAAGCTGATCTCACTCTTGATGCCCTCTGATAATCATGTACTTGATACCATCAAATTATTTACCCACTCAAAGAATATTTGTCTCGATTTTCAAACACCCTCTAACACTTTCTTAAACAGACCATACCATTTTCCGTAATTTTTTTTTTGCAATAATAATAAGTTATCAATAATCTAATATTTCTTAATTATCTTAAGTTTCTGTCTATTTTTAGCACTACCAGTAAAATTTTTAAGTTTTAAATTTATCAGTTCAGAGGGAGAGCACAAAGCCTTAAAATAAAAGCTAGCCAAGCGCATCTTGACACGAATGGTCAGAAAAGGCCCCCCCAAGTCCATCAAACCGAGCCCAAAACAATCTCGACTCGTCCATAGCCAACGGGAGCGTCGTCTGCGGATTTTCATTTCAATAACCGCAACGAGCAAGCCGGCAACCGGAAACAAGAAAAACCCCCAAGTGCACGCAATCGCACGAGCCCTCTCTAATGCAAATTAAAATGCAAAACGATCGTTTAGCGCGCGCGCGGACGAAATTACCCCCCCCCCCTCCTCCCCCCTCCATTCCTCGCCAAGTCGCTCTTTCGGCAACGATACGACTTCATTACGCTCCCCCCCCCATCAGTCGTCCTCCTTCGTACGGGGCATTCGTGGCACTTTGCACGTGTCGATGTGCGAGACGCGCGGGGGGGAAGAAATGCCATTTCCGAGACTCGCTCGAAATTGCTCGCGGAATTAATTCGACCCCCCCCCCTTCGCCTCTGTACGTATAGGTGGTTATATACAAAGGTGGGGAGTGAAGAACCCGATTTTCGGGCGAAATCCCCGTTTCATCATCGGCATGGAAAATTAAAATAGAAAAGGAACCAGATGCCGTGGGAGGGGAGGGGGGTGACGAAGCCAAGCGGCGCAGGCGCGCGGTTTTAATTAAGGAGATAATGGCTTTTTGTTAATAGGATGAAGAAAAAAAAGGAAATTTTTTTCCGAGAGGTTGGCAGAGTGACGGATGGGCTATTTTGGGAGGTCATGAATGGCGATCCGGGAACTCGATAGGACGGATGGGAAATTGTTTTCAGTGGTGGTGGTAGTGGGGGGCGAAGGGGAGTCGCCCGTAGGGGGGGAGTTGGGGTCTTTTGGGCGCGCGATTAATGCGGAAAGTTTGATTTGCTCGCGATTGGGGCACGAAGGGGATCGATTGCTCGGACGGTAGGCTGAATCGATGGCTGGGCTTTTCGAGTCCTTCGTCCTCCGAGTGATTTTTCTCGGCTGCTCGGAGATGGAGAAGAAAGTGCAGTGATCGATGTTTTTGCTTTTAAACTTTTTCTTTTTATTCACGAACGTTGGTGGGATTGCAGTCGCACAGGGGCCAACTTGATGTTACTTAATACTCTTAAATCTCGCCCTCCTTGAATCATACACAGAATAAAACTAAAATTTTTACGATTCATCTATCCCATGGATAAATAATATTTTCTCATGGATTGGTAATGTTTTGTTAAAACTATCCAACGAGGGATGTACAGCATAAAGCTCTATCCAGAGGATGCCATTTAGTATTGTAGCGTGTACGATTCCGTGATAGAAATATACATTACGTGAAGCAAGTAATTTGCTCATGAATGTAAGGCGTAAGTCATTTTTCGACACTCCAGTACTGCTTTTACTTTTTACGTAGTACGATAATCGGGCACGTCACACACTCAGTGAAGGCACGAGAAGTGCATCTTGGCACACTTAGTGTCTCAATTTATAAAATAATTGTACTTCTGCTGATTGAAAAAAAAAAAATAACAAAAGACAGCAGGATTTATTTGGGCCTCTATAAGAGCTTTTCCCTGTACAATGCAACTCGCGATACGCGCTTCTTCGCAGATACTCCAAAATGAAGTGCGCCCTGGTATGAGAATTCTAGTTACGGTAATCAAACTATTGCTATGCTAAAACCATCTTTTTAAATTAAAAAGCTTACTAAAGTTATCAGATTACAAATTATTCAGATTTTTATGAAAAATGTAACGATGAAATAGCACATAAGTCCTAGAGTAGTGAAAACAAATATTGCTAAAGACGCTGATGCGCAGCCAACATTCTTCAAAGATGCTGTTTGTCTCAAAGCCAAGTATACGGCAAACATGATAATGTATTGACAGAGAAATAAATGAACGATTGTTATTTTGAAACTTGTATGCTTAAACAAAAGCTTTGTGGTAAATGTACCGAGCGACGAGAAACTGAATTTATCATATGTATATCCTTACTTATCCTTACATGACATTGTTTACAATGAAAATACAGTGTCCCATGACTCGATTAAGTGTTGCAAATAAATATTCTAAGAAGATTCAAGGTTTAGAAGTATAATTTGTTTCCTAGGAAAATTGGAATTCATTTCGTATCTCAAAATATTAAAAAATATCCATTTTTAATCAATCACACCATGATGTTTGACGTATTAATATTTTAATTTCATTCAGCTTTAGTCATAAAAAAACGTAGGTTCGTTAAATATTCGCTTTAAAACATTCTATGAAAGATTAAAGAAAATTCCCGCAATCTGCTATAACTAAAAAAAAATACCAATCATCCCCGCATCACTGGGATGACAATATTCGTAAAACACAGTGGTTAAAAAAAAAAAATTTATTATTCATCCGACCAATTTTGCTTCAATAAATCAAACTTCCGTCAGCGCTGTAGGGATGTAATCCAGCTTACAAAAAAAAAAAAAAAAAAAAAATTTGCAAGCCATGAGACAAAGTAAAAACCAGGATATTCCAGCCGCGCCTTTGACGCGAAATACCTCGCCGTCCAACTCTGCATCAGCGAAAAAGTACGCTCGTCGTGCTCGTTAAACTTTTCGCCGAAAAAAAATCTCTTGATCTTTTATCTGTCCACCCCGAAACAAAACAAAAAAATAAAAATACAGCAACGGGAAAGTCGCGAATGATCCAATCCTCTTAAAACCCCTCAACCGTACGCTACTCCCGATCTACATTTTCGCTCGATAACTCCTTTCCCGCTCCCAAATGAAGAGTACGACTTCAATGCAACAAAAAAAAAAGTAAAAAATAAAAAAAAAAATAAGGCAAAAGACTCTCCAGCGCTTTTTTTCCAGTTCCGCCGTATAGACCCTCGCGAAGAGATAAGAGCGAGCGAGAGGCCACGGGAAAGGTTGTCCCACTACTCCCACGGGAGAGCTATGTACACACACTTGCTTCCTCGTAGTCATATATATATATACATACAGGAGCGCTGGAGAGCTCTGGAGGTTGTTACAGCCGCCGATTGCTGCTGTACTCTCTTTTTCCCTCCTCTGCCGTGCCGCTGGTGACAAATGGCGCGTATTTACCTTGTGGCCGGGTATACCAGGCGCTTCGTCCCCACAGACGACGAACTGGTGGCGAATTTCCTTCGAGGAGCGTCTTTTTTAGGGGGTCTCGTAGGATCTTACACATCTCCCCTTGACTAACTAATTTTTCTCGCAATGTCGGCTTTTTCGTTCTGGGAATAGGGATTGCCAGAGTCTCGTGGCGTTTTGGCGGAGAGTCGATGGAGTAATTGATGGAATCGAGTGGTATTAGTATACGTCTAGGATACAGTACCTTGGGACAAAACCTTCTTTTTTCACCCCATTCAAAGGTCAAAACGTTATGTATTAAAATTTTTTTTGTTTATGACCAATCATGGTCTTACTTATTTACGAAGAAGCCATAAACGTGGATTTTCAATTTTACTCTTTGAACAAATTTTTCCTAACCTCAAAATTGACATTATCTTTTGGATTCGTGTGAACAAGTGAAATAAACCATACAAAAAATATCGAGAGTGCATACGTAATAACTCCAATATTTTATGTCGTATGGAAACTTTTCACTGATTGACGTATTCTCAGAGCGGTCATTTTTACCCATATTTACTATTCAAAAATGTCCTTTAGCAACATTTGCGAGTGGATGGGTGTAACTTTTAGTCCTTCCATGATATTTTTTTCCAGGCCGCCATATATGGCCTTTCAAACAGTCGAATCCACGTACATTTTCGCTTCCGAACTACATCAACCGAACGTCAGGACAAACCCATCGCGTAGAGCAATAGTCTCCCACGCCACTTTTTTTCCCCTCTTTCTTTTGACTCGTACAACAGCAGCAGAAAGAGGGAAAGAGACTGTAGCGAACACATGCAGTCGATCTATTGTTTTTGTCGGTGCGTTCGCGCGCTGGACCACCATTTGCATATAGGCGCTGATCGCGTCCGCCGACATAAGCTCTCTCTTTGCTCTTTTGCATGACAATAAAAAGTGCAGTCAGCCGGTGGGTTCGCGACCACCTACGATTCACTTTTACCATCAGATGGTCTTTTTTCGCTATTCGAATTTTTTCCCAACTACTGCATGGTCCATCTGTTTTCGTATTCTCTTTCGATTTTTCATGGATCCGACGGAATTGATGGAATCGATCGTTTGGTCCTCCTCGTCCAACGAAATAATACAAGTGTACCACCATCTCCCGTTGCTCCGTATCATACGCTGCAAAATAGAAATAATGACTCAAAACAGAGACAAACTTCTTGGTCCTTGACAAAACTCTTGGTTCCACCAGCAACAAACAGTCCCGGATTGAAACGAAAATCCAGGTCTCAGTCCGATTATCCTAATTAAAAGCAATCCAATCGCTTCACCGGCCCTTGCGCGCGTGTCCTCTGAAATTTGGCACAAAACTCGACTCTGTCCTCGTAAATCCTGGCTGCCGAGCCGAGGAGGATGGCCCGGGACACGTGTCGTGGTTAATGGGAGGCCTTTTCGGAAATCGTCGCCGGCTGGCGATCAGTAGTTCCTCCCCTGCACCGCTCCCAGGGAAGGGCAAGGTGCCAGGCCGAGTCTCTTCCGCCTTCCTTCTTGGCCGCAACTCACTTGCTTCTATTTCTCCACCTCCCACCCCCTTCGAAAGGTTACGTGCCTTGCCTGCGGAAGACACCGACGAAGTCTCAGGAAATGCCGAGCATCTGTCCCACGGGCCGCCTTTTAAGGGCTGGTATGAGCTTCTTCGATTATAGCTTGGGTTCTGTACCCCATCCCACCTGCCTTTTCCATGCCAATCTAATAGCTTGGTGGGAAATTTTGCCGTATTATAGACGCCAGATTGTTTGAGTGTCCGATTGATTTGGAAGGACAATATTGGATCTCTTGTGGTTTTGGGTAAATGTTGGATGATGTAAGTTAACAAATAAACCATGTGTATGGTTCCATCTGCATATCCTTAAACAATCTTGACTTCAATAGCTAATAACGATTTAATTGGAATTGTCCAACCTCAACAGTACCATAATCATCTTACTGTCCGAGCAAACGTCTATGATTGTAAGTACTGTCAATCCAAATGTGTTGTTTAGATGATTGACACGTTTACAAAGTGCATAACAGTAATAATGGTAAACATTTGATAAACAAATTGTTGATCTATTACGAACTATTCAACTACACTTATTGAACCAGAAGATTAAATACATCAAGGATGGAAATGGTATATAAAAAATCCTGTCATAGACTTTTCACGCCACTAATTGTGTCAAATCTGTTACATAATTATTTGGCATTCTACAATTTTTGGTTTGTTAAAGATTGCTAATTCATTTCGTAAAACTAATTAAACATTTATATTCGTTGTTTGAAAAACGTTCATCCACACTATTCTTATGTCTTTTAGAAAAATATATTCTCTACCACATTTGGATTCGTAGTACAAATTACCTGAGGTATACTAATCTTGAGTACCTAATCATAATTGCAATAATACATCTATCAAAAAAAAAAATTTAAAGCATCCAACAATCTGAAAAGAGAACTCCATCCATCAACCGGCAATCGCGCATCAAACGGCTCTTTAGCAAACATAAAGCCAAAAGCATCTGGAACGAGCCAAAAGAAGCTGCCTTCCGCCACCTTTCCTTGCTCGACACCACTCGAACATTCAATCCGAGCCAAAAACATCGTCACTTGTATTTATTTCGAGCACCACTCCCAGGAGCGTTATCTGATATCGCTACCGATTCTACCAGCAACAACTCCAGGTGGAAAGCCATTCTCGCGCCCTCGATGCCAAGTCCGGGCTTATTGGCAGCGTTTCAAGCGCCAGTGCCTGGATCAAACAATCCCCGAAGCGCTGATGGCGACACTGAACCGGCTATACGTGTATACCATCTCTACGCAAAAAAAGCATCTTGTCAAACGATGTTTTTCCTCAGAAACAATGTTTTACTATTGTTCGTCTGAACCAACTCGACGGTAAAATTCAAGCCAGGCCTTACAATTAGAGAACGGAAACGTTCAATTACCCTCTCTCTCCCTTAAACACACTCGGAAGATTAAGACCGTAGTGGAAAAATAAAAAATTTTAATTCTCAGCAATTAAAGTTCCCGATAAATTACCGGCCCATAATCCCTGACATTAGACTGAAATACTAGCGATCCAACGCTCGCAGTTATTACCAATGTATAACTTCCACATGGGGGAGAAATATATGTATATTTTCCAAAGTCGGAAGGATGGCACTTTATCACGAATGGTATTTGAGTCTTTGCACGGACTGAAATTGAAATTCCCAACGTAAAGAGTGAACGTGGAGGCCAGTGCCCATCAATTGCAAATCATTTCGTTCCTCGTGGTTCTCATTTAGTAAGTTATAAATACCTCGATTCTCCGACTATTATATTGAATCCTCAATTAACTCCTACCACAAATTTAACAAAAAGTATCAATAACCAATGCTACTACCTGGCAGCATCATTATGATCATCATCATTATCATCATCAAATTCCCTATCTAGAGACAAGCAGGAGGAGAGTAGAGCAGCTCAAAGCGTCACCGGCTCAATCTACTCTACCACCCAAGACCTTGGGCGTGTGCTCACAAAGGGAATTCTCGCGTCGCCGCCTCGAAACTTGGCAACTCGTCAAGAAGCTTATAACCCTAACTGTGCCATTGTGCAAGGGATAGGACGGAGGTAGGGAAAAGAGAGAAGTCCTCTTCGCTTTCTTTGTTTCTCCTCCTTGCCGCGCCGAGGGTGTGTGTACATGTATCGCGTCTACAGCCCAGACGGCTGCGATGAGACTGTACGTAGTGCCAAGACTCTGATAATCGACGCGCCTTTGCCGTGTCGTCATCATCTACTGGACTATTGGTTGTTTTTATTGTATTGCGAAACTTATCTTCTATTTATCATCATGATTTATTGAAATACCTAATATCCATGTATGTAATGATCCCACGTAATTCCCTCGTTCCGTATGGGTGGGATGGAATATAATACGTATCGTTTCAAGTATCATTGTTTTAATCCTCTTACTGGGGAACGAAGACAAAAGATCACTCACTCGTACGTGAAGTGGAAAATTTAATAACAGCCGAGTTAGGGAGGGCGCATGGATCGATACATACGCTCAAGAAGAAGAAGAAGAAGAAGAAGCACAGTAGCTGCGATTGTCGACACGCGTCTTCGTTTCACGATAAATTAGCGTCACGGGGTGCTTGCAAATTGTCGCGTCAGTCTGTACTAGGACGCTTTTCGCGATAATTCCGTCCTTTCGAGCAGGTGGCTCTTGTTGTGTGACAACCACAGGTGTCGACTTTCACCAAACGGACTTTTGACAAACGGGTCGCGAGCTAGAACGATGATGCTCATTTTCCAGAGTCTAACCAGACGCGAGGTTCTATCCGTGGATACCTTACACCTCTTTGGATGTTACGACGACCTCGTTTCGGTCCCACTTGACAGAGAGTCGAATTTCCGAAGGCAGTGTGTCTTTGTGGCTCGAGTAGCAAGAATTTCTGATGGGACTACAGCACAGGATAGGTTCAAAGTGGCTTGAACCAGTTTTAGGTTGCAAAGAGTTTTTGACTGAAGTTGCCATGTTACGTCAGACATATTAAGAGTGGATCGTGAACCCTAAGTGTTTCCTTCATAATAAGATGATGCAGTGATCTGAGCTTGTCAATAGACAGCTGTTATGTCATGTCGATCATCGTCAAATGGAAAATAAGAGTTGATCGACTTGATCTGACTTAACTTGACCAAACTTGAGCTTGTCTTAGATATATATTGAAAAATTGTATAGCAGTAAGATTTCTAGTTCGCTAGAAATCACATTTAAAAAAATTAAATGTCCATTAGAAAAAAAAATGATAAATTTTAACGCCAGAGAGTCGTGTCAAGTCATACGATAATTTGGTTTGGTTCAGACGATTATATTAAGATCACCATGATGAAACAAGTAATTTGTGACGTGACATCAGTACTTGGACTTTGTAAACTTTAAGTTGAAGTTCGCATGATTGCCGCGTGAGAATTTATATTCAATTATCCGCGATCTTTGTAGCCTTTCGAGCTTCCACCACGCAGTCTACAACCAGAATTACGAGCTGTTTCTCGCAGCCAAGCGAAAAAAGGACTTCGCGCCTCGTCTGGGGTATTGAACGATCGCACGCGATCTTTGCTAGAAACAGAAAAGACGGAGGGTCCCATCGCGTGCCTCGATGTACTCGTGCAGTTCGTTTTTTTTTTTTTTTTTTTTTTCATTCATTCGCGTGACAGGTGGGCAAAACGAGTAGGAAGGGCGAGGCTCAAAACAGCTGAGGTCATAAACAAGACTGGGAAGGCGCCGTTTTGTTCGGGAAGTGTATTATATCGAGGGTCGTTTCTTTGCCCACCCCAGGGGTGGAAAGGCTTATGATTTCGTGGGAAAGTTTGAACGAGAACTTTGTTTCAATGTTGCAGCGATTGTCCGATTATTGTTACGAGGAGCATATGTGTTTGGTGTACTTTTTTCAAGTATAAAATTAGTTATCAACTTAACAAGTATTTTGTTTGATTTAAGATCGATAAACGCTAAGGTTTTAAGGAAATCTTAGTTTCAAGTTTTTGATTGTTGATTAATTATTTTTCAGGTGTTAGTTTCTTTGACATAATATTTGTTAATTACAGTTTTTAATGATGAAGTATTAAATAAATATAAATTAGCTTGAGAAGTGAGTTTTAATATATCAATTGATACAGTTTCTCAAAATTTCTGTGGTAAGTTTCATTAAGTTTCGTGTAGTGAATTTGTGGGATTACACTTTATTTCTTACATCCTAGTTTTCCAGTATTAAAATTTGTTTAAGCATCATTCAGAGGTATATCTCATCTTAAAAAGTAATCACTTGATTAAACCTTCTGTGTTCGTTGTATGAATGGTTCAGAGAGATCATGTGAGTTTTTAAAAAAAAGTTTTAAATAATCGTTTGTACTGAATTTTTATAGTATTTAAAATTACATAAGTTTGCACTATGACGATGATGTGGATGTATAATATTTTTGTTTATTATTTTGGAAAAAAAAATATACCTAGTGTATAGATATATTTTGTACGTTTATCTTGATCCTAATTCAGGACACAACATCCTTTTTATTTAATTAAGTTTTTTTATTTATTGCTCATTTTTTAACATTGCGGCGTTTAAGTTACAATTTTTTTTGGATATCTATTAATGACAAAAGTTCTTTATTAGATTTTAAATAACAAATCATGCCACAAGATCAAATCTTTTTTTCTACGAGTGTATTGAATTCTGTCCATTCCTAAGCCCAAACAATGAAAAAGGAATAAATCAACACACATAAGATGGAAGACATTCGAGATATTCGAATTATTGTCACCCACGAAATTGGAATTCGCAGGCCTCTCCACGAGACCTTCCCTTACCGTTGCTTTTTCTCACGTCGGCTCTCTTTCTCTATTCCTTTCACCTTTTCCTTTTCTTTATTTTTACGTCCAAGCCCACACACGTCCGTGGCAAGCCAATAAAGCATCGAATTCCTCTTAGCAGTGCCGGGCGCACTCGTCGTTCCAGCAACAAGTTCTCTTTCTAGGCGACATTAGGTTTGCACTGTCTTATTTTTTTTATTTTATTTTTTTACAAGGAAAAAGCAAATTTGTCCAAATGTCGATTAAAAAATGCGGATAAGTCGACGTGCTTGACACTGGAGAAAATTCCTTCGGCTATTATTCACCAGTCTTCTTTTGCTATGTACAATCCACAGATTTTTTTCCTCATCCTTTGAAGTATATTACTTTTTCTTTTACACTTTACATAAAAAAAAGTTGGCTTGATCGTGCACATAATAATATAAAACGTTGATAAAAAAAACTTACATGGCTTGTGAATGTCTGTAAATTGCAGACCAAAACGAACTGACTCACCTGAAACAGAAAGAAAAAAAAATTTACATTTCCGATCGCAATAAACGAGCCAGTCACCGCACGGGTGACTTTGATCGAAAAATTTTCGACCAGAAAATAAGTTTGCATTAATCAAGCGGAAAAATACATATATCTCAAGCTCGTCGATAAATCACACTGACAAGACTGAGGCAGGAAAACTTCGGTCTCTCGAGCCAAGTTTTCATCGAAGAAACCATAAAGACATCGCTCCATAATATATCAATCCCAGGCGCGATCGAAGTACCTTTTCCCGGACCCCACACCAGCGCAAAACTCTTCTCAAAACTTGACTTATTAAACTTTGTCCACCGAAAGATGTGAATTGACTTGTGTAACCTGGACCGCCTCGACATTCATATTTGAGGTACACCGTACACACCCATCGGCATTCAGTTTCCTCCCCACCCCCCGAAAACTGGGTTATTAGACACAATTAATCACCGGGCGAAACTTTCATCAAACTGTCCCCGAGTTCTCCGGAAAATCTGACGCCTATTAAATTTCAGCCGCACCAACCGGCCGCCGTGCTCGTACGTATGTATAATGTGTCCTTCTTTGAGGCTGCTTATCCGCGATTTTGCGCTCTTGCCAAGGAAACGGAATGAATTTTCTCCGAGGTTATATCCTCCCGTACGTGCCCACCATACATATATATATGTACACGCCCGGTAACTCGTGACTAAGTGTTTTTGAGTTCTTATCTTAACGCGAGTCTAGGACTTTGCTAGTTTCATGAATTTCTTGGTGCAGAATTTCAAGATAACCGCGAGCGAGTTACTTCTTGAACGGCGCTGACTGTTATGAACTGTTACTCGGAGGATTTTTTATTTTTCTCCCCCCCCTTTTTTTTTTTTTTTGGCTGTCAAAATTATACTGTGTGAAGATTTTTTTGTAGTCTTCTTCGGTTGAAGTTGGAAGAAAAAAAGTTATCAAGAAATTCCGGGCTCGGCGGAAAAATTTTCATTGCTGGCACGTTTTGAAAATTTAATTAGAAAATTTTTCCACGTCCAAACGAAACTTTCAGGAAATGCTTTATTGAGCCGTGTTTTTAGACTACAGTTTTTACAGAAGAAAGAAAAAAAAAGATCTTTTTTTTTTCAATATTACAAAAAATGTCTACACTGTTATTTATAGTGCTGGAACACTTTTTTTTTTTTTATAATACAACACTCAAAACTATTTCCAACAAAAATAATCATATTTGCGTTAAAAAATATTAAAAATGCCAATGTTGGAAAAGAAAAAAAAGTAAATGCTTAAACCTAATCTTTATTGTATAAAACATTTTGTTGTATAGTTTTCAAATTTGAACCATTGTTGGAAGCTATTGTATTGTAATTCGTAACAAAACAATTATTTCTCCAAGCATTACTCGGATTTGGAAAAAAATGTCCTTTCAAAGTACTTAAAAACCCATAAAATAATAAATTCTGCCCATCCCTGGCTCACGCGAAAAGAAAGGCTGTACATTATGTGTGTGCCGAGAGAGGAGACAGTCGCGGAAAATTGGACGCCACCACCACCGGGCCCCCCCCCCTCGAATTTTCTCGTCCTTTTCCCTTCTTTTTGCTTCATTCCAGTCCTCCACCTCCTCTTGCTTATCTCGTGCCTTCCTCGGACTATTTATTTCTCTCACCTCATTTATCCTAACGCGCTTGCGTCGCTCTGTCTTGTACTACACCCATCGCATAGCTCTGTTTTTCTTCTAAGTGCGCATCCGCACTA
The DNA here is from genome assembly GCF_036245765.1 of Copidosoma floridanum. Classification (NCBI taxonomy): domain Eukaryota; kingdom Metazoa; phylum Arthropoda; class Insecta; order Hymenoptera; family Encyrtidae; genus Copidosoma; species Copidosoma floridanum. The sequence continues at coordinate 1,559,673 of NW_028321902.1, read as the reverse complement.
CATATACACATATAAACACAGTTGCATTTAAAAGTGTCTCTCGTTTTCGAGCTACACAGTCATTGCATTGTATTTTATATCCTTTTTTTTTGCACAATCACGCACGCTTTGGCAAATCGCGAGCATCTCGAGCACATTTTTAATTCCAAGATTTCACCTGATAATGCGAGTCGAGTGTTTGCTCCAACATATACGTGTATGTAAAAAGTAATTTACTTTATATTATTATTTCTATTAATTTGATAGTATTATTAGCTTTTCAATGTTGAATCTTTTCACGTTGAGTGGCTGCAGCACTCACCTTCATCTTATGTTTTCAAAAGGATCCAATTCAATTCGCAAACGCAAAAAATGAATGAGCAAACGAATCGATACCTAATTATGTGAAATTCTTTTCCAAGCAACCATCGTCGCCACACAGCTCATCATCGTCCACCAGCACACAGCACCGCTAAGTCGAATAAAACATCGAGAGACTGAACACACGGCGTTGCCACCGGGGCAAGTGTTAATCTTGCCGTGGGTGAGGAAGGAAGGGGGATCGGAGAGCAGCGCTGCCAAGTCTGTGGGATTATCGCGCATCTTGTAATTGCCAACCAATCCCTAGGGGAGGACGCGAGAGACCAGTGGCAGCAGCTTGGCATCAAGCCTGATTGTGCCGTGGAGCTTTGACTTTCCCTTTGTACCTTGTGCTTCCCCACCCCCACCCTTTTTTTTTCTTCGCTTTCTTCATCCATGCGTTTTGTTGTCGTTTTTCGTATCCGTTGCCGATCGTGTCACTGTGCGTGAGAGTTTTGTTATTGATTATTTACTCGTATTTTTTTTTTTTTTTTTTTTTTTTTTTTTTTTTCAGGAGTGTACACGAATTGGTACTATTCAAAAAAATACTTTTTATCACTCGTAGAAGGTCGATGCACCCAGTTTTAAGTAATATTCACAAAGGGACAACTGACTTCAGATTTGAAAAATAATTTCAGAGGGATTTCAGGATGATTTCATCACTCAGTGGAAAATTATTCACTTTGTAAGTATATTTTTTTTAGCTCGTTTAGCTTAATTTCCATATGGATTTCCATATTGATTTCAATATCATTTGAAATAAAGAGCAATCGAGTCATCTAACATATTTTTTAGGAGGTCATATACATGTGGGGGACTAATTGGAATGTTGATATTATTTTACGTTATAGTTATTCACTCACTGTATTACTTAAATTTTAATTCCTGAATGATGTTACTAATGACATAAGATTTTCTTATAATGTCATTTAACTAGATCTTGATTTCAACGATTTCATATTGATTTCTTCAAGGAGAGTCCAATTGATTTTTTGGATTGTACAGCCCCTCACATTAGAGTAATTGAGTATAAAACTCAACGCAAGAAACAGCGTGCTTAAAGCAGTCAATTGTTTCGAAACATCGATACTCCACGTTGGAATATATATATATATTTCAGAAGTGTTGCGTCATTCGTAGAAAAAAAAAAAAAAAAAAAAAAAATAGAGCAAACTCGAGAGTACATCTGCACTTCACGTCGTGCTGGTCTCTGAACTCTCTGGCAACAATGCGACGCGCCCGTCAACGTATTACCCTTGTTGCTCCGCTGTGTGTGCGTTGAATCGTTACTTGAAAATGGAACGCGTTCACATAACGTGTTTCACAGAGATTTATCCTCTGCGGACTTGTTACGGATACGCGCTGCATTGTAATGTGTAGAAAAATGTTTCACGCCAACATGTCGTTTTTGTGTGAGTGACGAGTAAAAGATTTCACGTTGATTGGATTGATTGGAAATTTTTATCTCTTGTATACATTCAGTACTTTCGTTGCAAAAATAAAATAAACGAGCTTTGAATTTCGTTTCAATGATCAATCCAATTTCTCGCTGACATGAGACTTTTGGCAGAATAAAACTTTCATGAATTAATTGTGCACATTAAAAGTCAAGGGGCTACTTTTTCTATGAAATCAAGGGGATCTCCGTTAACAAAATCAATTGAAATCGTTTGTGAATGTATACGTGATTTGAAATCTAAAGAAATTCCGTCTGAAATCTCGTGAATGAATTTTTCAAAATGACTTACTTTTATGTGGTGAGATTATTTATTTATTTGGAAATCAATGTTGAAAGACTGTTATTCAAGCTCAAATTGTTATGAAATAAAAAAAGTGAATGCTTTTTGTGAGGTACCAAACGAAATCACTGTGGAATCATTGAAATTTTTTAAAATCAAAAATCATGTTTAAACGTGGAAAATACATTCTTCAATTGAAACACAACAACAAAAAACAACTAACAACCGAGAACACCAATGTCCTCAAAAAGTACAATTAAAAAAGTCAAAATCCGGATTGCCTGGCAAAATGGCACGCGAAAACAAAAAAAAGAGAGAAAGGAAGAACTGTGCGCCCTGCACATGTACCCGAGCGGTAGTCAAAACACAGTAGCGAGCGAATTAAATGACAAATACGCGAGACGCGACGCGCGGAGAAAAAGAGGATTATTTGCTGGGCTGCCACTGCACTACCACCACTGTACCACCTGCAGAGCAGCAGAAACAACAACTATAGGCACGGCAATGCTCTCTTTCTCTCCCTCTCGTGTGCCCCATTACCATAAACTCATCATTTATACAAGTGCGGCGAATCTCACTGCCACTACCGCATGCATGCGCCCCCGGTAGGGGAGGAAAAAGAGTAGCGGCTGAAATATATCGTCCCCCGCGTGTGGATGTGCGTGTATGAGCCTCGCTGCTACACCCACGGTTAATGGGTTGTACGCGTACGAGTGAGCGTTAGCCGCGGAGGTGCTGTGAGCAAGATTTTACCCGTGCGCGTGTTTTTTTTTTTTTTTTTTTTTTTTAGTTAGGGGTGGCTGAAGTTGTCGGACCGGAATGCCTTTTTTATGGAAGAGTGGGCGTGACGCGCTTGCGAGATTTAATTGATGGACGAGTGGGTCTGGTTTTTTAGTAACTTTGAGATACTGGTGGTACATTTTTTCTTTATCGCGGCGTTGTTTGTGTTTTTTCCTTTGTATGACGAGCTGTGGTGTTTGAGATTGGAGGGTTTGCATTTCAGACTTGATTTACTCGAATTGTGGCGAATGATTGGCAAGGAGTGAGATTTTTGGAAATGTCAAGTGGAAAAGTTAAAAAATGACAAGTAGAGAGACATTAAAAAAAAAAAGGAAACACTTTTTAATTACTTATTTTTTGCGTAATTGGTAACGATGCTTAATATGTAACAATTTACATTATTTGACATAAATCGTATGAAAACAGATGCTTTATAGTATACATCATACTTTTAGGTTAGTTTTAGGTTAGGTACACACATCACATAGCTAACAAATTCATTTGCTCGTTCACACACAGAGAAGCGTTGCATCAAATTTTCCAATTTATCTCCTGGGCTCTGCTTATATTTCCGTTTAACGCGAGAATTCCGATGGTCAAGCAATAAAAAAAACCAACCTTTAGTCTCGAAAATCTGTCAATCACAGATGCCAAAAATCCACCATCGTATAAATTTTCCGCTCCATCCATCAAAAGCCCAATTTTCGTTCACAAACACGCATATATACGAATATACATGTACGAGTGTGCAGGCGTTACAATGAAAAAAAAATTTAGTCTGCACATTCACGTGTCTAGGTTGAGGTTAACGCACACAACCATTGCAATAACACTCAAAGCTCTACGCTTATTTGCTACACGAGCTAATGACATCATTAAACGTATAATCACGAGCTCATGCCAGTTGTCATTTGTTTTATTTTTGTGGGTTTTTTTATTTTTCCAAAGTTTCAGGTCATACCGCAATGTTGCGAGTTCAGAGCGGAAGGGAGACATGATTGATGCATCACGCTTTGTGGATTTTCATTAGAGCCGCGCTGATGACGCTTTTTGATTCGCTTCGATGTGTACGTGTAGGTACGGTTTTTTTAATAACAAGGAACACATAGGATATGGACTTGATCATTTCAATGGATTTTTCATGAAAATAAAATCTTGCGTGATAATGTGTTCGCGACTAAAACAACTGTGACATAGTTGGCCATTCGTGCAATGGAAGTTATTTCACGCTGATATTTTTTTTATTTCCTAAAATTTTTCACGCACTCGTAAACCGTTGCGAAACACTTGTGCATCAACCAAATGTCAAAACCAAACCAAACGAAAAGGTGGGGAAAAAAAAACTCCGGAACGCCGAGTAAGCACCATAAATCAGGAGACTGCATAACTCTGCCTTCAAAACCAGAGTTCCTCGGGAATCCCCGTAAAACCTCTTCCTGCGAGATTCACGTTACCATAGCAAATAAGGAACAAACGAACAAACCAGGCAATTGGTTTGAAAATAAAACCTCACCCTGAAAAAAAGTATGTATGTGTATATATATATATATATATATATATATATATATATATATATATATCTCGAGTTGCTCGCACTTGCATTTTCTCTCGTTTTCTCGTGTCAGGCTAGCTATTTTTCAGAGCCGCGCGGTCGCGTCAATGCAACGCTGCCAACAGTAGCAAAACCCGACGTACGTATACACGGGCGTGTGTGTACATGCCACGTGTATTTTACGGTTTCAGGAGGGGTTGACTGCCATATATATACACATACACCCGACGGCCGCCAGAGCACACCCCCCCCCCCGCGTACAACGACCCGTTCCTTTCTTTTTTCCATCACAGACGTCGCCTCCTCTATTTTTATTTCTCCCCTGTCTATACTCGTTCTGCTCGCGACTCGCGCACCGCCTCCACCGAGCTGAATTCATATTGCTCGTTAGGAATGAAGGATTTGCTAATTCGGGGCTCAAATTTTTCTGGCGCTTCGTTGACGCAACGCATTTGTGAAAATTCGGTGCACCAAGGTTGCAGGAGGGTTTTTCCATAATCATCACTAGTCTGGACTTTAGAGTTTTTTCTAACATAGAGCAACTAGTGCAATCGGCGTGCAATTAATAATATATGTAAAAAAAAGTGATTTTTATAAAAAGGGGAGAAAAATTTCATTGTATATGTATCATTTGTCGACTTAATAGTAGGTTTCAACACTAGTCAACTCCATCGAGGCAAACACAAGGTGTAGCAGTAACTGGATATTCACCCATCCTGACCAAAGAGCACTGGTAGGAAAGCACGTTGTTTCAATATTTTATTCAGCCCTTTAGAAAATTTGTATACTTTTGTTGTACGTTGTACATCTCACCACTTTTTCATTTTGTGTAGTTTTTTATTAACGCCTTGGACCATGTATTACTCAAGTAACTACAATTATGTTACGAATATCGTGCTAACCGATTCCTATCGCATTCCAAAAAAGTTTATATTTTAATTTACATTGCCAGAAAAAAAATACTAAAATAAAAATATAATTTACGAACGATACTGAATGTTACATAAAACTTTAGATTTTATTACTCAAAAGATTCTAAACAGTTCAAATATCTCTAAAGATGCAATAGACTTTTTAGAAAGTATCTTTTTTTCTTTTAAATATTGTACTTTTTATTTTTTTATTAAACCACAAATACCTGTGCCCTTGCACGATGAATATTAATTACACATAACCTAAATTATTACGTAGGCTTGATCAGCTGAATAAACTCACGATTAATTTAACATATTATTACTTGCATCAATGTACACTACCTTTGTAAACCGACTTCAAAGCAAATATATTGGTTTGATTTTATTTTTACACACTGAACACCAATAATGCAATTAAATGTTGTATAAATATTTAAGTTGCTGATAACAGTTATGTGCAATCATCAGTGATCCTGTATATAAAATACATCATACTTACCCTGAAATAAAATTTGATCCACGTGGATTTAATAACGTAAAAAAAAGCTATAAGCGTGTGCCATATCGTTTTGTAATATTTTTCAATATTTTCTAATGGCGCGTTGCTTTCTCGTATGGTTTTTGATTTTCGTGGTTGTAGTCAGTCCAGCGTTCGGTTTTTTGCATGAATTTCAAAATATACTCAAGAGTTTAAAAAATATTTTTGGATCAGCAGTTGGTATAGGTAAATTCATTCAACAGTCGTTCGAATTCGCATCCAATGAAGTGCGAGATAAGACACCAAAAAATGGAGGAGAGTACGATTTTATCATTGTTGGGGCTGGCAGTGCTGGTGCCACCATAGCTTCGAGACTGAGTGAAATTCCAGAATTAAAAGTTCTACTGATAGAAGCAGGTGGCCATGAAAGTTTAATCATGGACGTGCCAATATCAGCATTGTATTTACAGCTCGACAAAAATATCAATTGGGAGTACATGACGGACCCTTCAAATGAATATTGTCTTGGTATCGATAATAGACAGTGTAAAGTATCTATGGGTAAAGTATTAGGTGGATCAAGTTCATTGAATCTGATGCTCGCTGTCAGAGGTAATCTGTAGGTTTAGCTTAGTATGTGAACTTTTGGAGGAAAGTAATTACAAACATATGTATCTTCATTTATTAGGTAATAAACATGATTATGATGAATGGGCTCAACTGACAGGTGACAACAGCTGGTCATACGAAGGAATGCTGCCGTACTTCAATAAAATGGAAAATTTTGCCAACGACTGGATCGAATACAATAATACGTATCATGGTTTTCAAGGTCCAGTCCACATTAACCATGAACGATATCGTACTCCATTGGTAAAAGCATACATCAAAGCTGGCAAGGAATTGGGATTCCCTTCAGGTGACTACAACGGGCCAAAGCAAACAGGAATACATTACGTCCAAACTAATCAAATAAATGGTGAAAGGATGAGCAGCAATCGAGCCTACTTACATCCAGCTAAAAATAGAAAAAACTTGATAGTCAGCATAAACAGTCACGTGAACAAAGTCTTGATCGACCCTCAGACGAAAACAGCCTATGGTGTGGAATTCACTAAACATGGAAGAAAGATCAAAGTTACGGCGAAGAAAGAAGTTATTCTATCAGCTGGTGCCATAGCTTCTCCAAAGTTACTTATGCTTTCTGGGATTGGGCCTAAAAAACACTTGGAAAAATATAGCATTAATGTCCTGCAAGATTTACCAGTTGGTAAAAACCTGATGGATCATGTGGTTTACGGTGGATTATTATTTACAGTTAATAAACCAGTTGGTATCGTTCTATCTGACTTAATAGATCCAAAAAATCCAGCAGTTACTGATTATTTGTACAATAGGACTGGACCCATATCAACTGTAGGCAGTACAGAAAGCTTGGGTTTTGTTAACGTAGACAATTTCGATGACGGAACCGACAGTCCTAATATTGAGATATTATTTGCATCTGGTACCTTTGTTTCTGATACGTTTACTCATGAAGTTTTTGGAATAAATGGAAAATATTGGACGGACTTTTTTGCTGATAAACTTTACCGTCATGGCTATACGATATGGCCAATACTTTTGAAGCCAAAAAGCCGTGGAAAAATATTGCTGCGAAGCGCTGATCCAAATGACAAGCCAAGAATCATTGCTAGTTATTTTTCTGATCCAGATGACGTTCGAACTTTAATAAAAGGAATTCGATTAGCCATTAAATTGAGCCAAACCAGGGCCATGCAGCAATATGGTTCACAGTTAAATGATCGAGTTGTACCTGGTTGCGAAAAATATGAACCTGATTCGGATGCTTACTGGGAATGCGCTTTGAGGACATATACATTGACTCTCTGGCATCACTCGGGTACCTGTAAAATGGGACATGACGATGACAAATCTTCTGTCGTTAACACAAGATTGCAAGTAAGTCAAATTATAAAAGCTAATAATTCATCAATTGATTTTAAGTTTAATTCTTACTCTTTTTTTATTTTAGGTGAAAGGCATTAAAAATTTGAGAGTAGCAGATGCCTCTATAATGCCCAATATTATTAGAGCTCATACCAACATTCCAACAATAACGATTGGAGAGAAGATTTCCGATATGTTGAAAGATGAGTATGGTTACTAACTTTGCAAATTTCGTCTGGTACCTTCAAGTTGACGAAAAATAAAAATAAAAAAGTGTACCGTGTAAATGCGTGTTTTCTATCTATGTATATGTATATGTCGTATAGTAAAGAAACGGACTTCTAATCCAATGGTGTGAAATGTATGCTTTGTTATCTACATGTTTCAATATATTTTTTCAGAAGATTAATTTTATGCGCGTCGTCTATACCATCTTTACATGGAAGGTGTTGATCCTAAAACCCGACTAATGACCTTCACTCTGCAGACTCTATCACGTAATGATACATTTTGTGAAGTCGTGTAATTTTGAGATGTTATTTGCAATAAAGTTGATATTAAATAGATTAGATTCATGCCAAATTTTTGATAAATGCTATCTCGTACTGTGATATAGGGATTAGCTTTTATTACTCAACCAAATTTATAATAACCCATGTCCCTAACCTCCCCCAGTAACTCTTCTGAATCCAACTTTCCAGTCTTTACCTGATCTTTAAAACTGATTTTATAGAACATCAAACTACAACGATACGATAAATGGCACAAAAATGTTACTTTGAGCTATCTAATGCATATGAAACGAGTAAAGAATGAACTTGAATTAAATTGGCTGAATAGCTATGAATTTTACATTTTCTGAGTGTACTAAAGAGATTTAAAATTTTTAACGAAGGCTCATCGGAACACCAAAAAGAATTCTTTACTGTGACTTTTTTTTAAATTTATCGTCACCCTTAAATTAGTACAACTAAAATTTTTTGCTGAGAGCCGTTAAATCAAGAAAAAGAAACAAAAATTATTGTGAGTGTAAATATGGCATCAGGTAAGCATTACTTAGTTATACTGCGTATTACCTAATTAGTATTAAATAATATGTAGTTTATTGATTGCGTTTAAGTCATTAATCTTTTAAATTCCATTTTTCCTTTTTTCATGAGGCTAAAAACAATATGATTAATCGTATATTTTAATTTAAAAAATGTATGTAGCATTGCTAATAAACTGTATTGACGCAATGTTAATCAGTTGATCTGAGAACTTCGTTTGTGTTAAATTCTTTACTTACTTTACATAACGAATGAATTTGATTATTTCATTAATTTTTAATAACAGATAAGATTCATGCATCGTAACGGTAATTGCTTTTATAAGATGAAACAATAATTCAGTCAAACGTAAGTCATTTCACGTATATTCAATATATGAAATAAAATAACTTCAGTATTTAACGTATCTTTTTGAAACACAATTTAACGCAATGAAACATTGGCTTCTGATTTTGTTTATAATTTTCGTTGGACTAGTCAATCCAGCTTTTAGTTTCTCATATGTGTTTCAAAATTTACTCAAGAGCGCTCAAAACGTGTTTCAGTCAGTAGTTGGGCTTAACAAATTTATTCGAGAGTCGTTCGAATTCGCATCCAATGAAGTGCGAGATAAGACACCAAAAAATGGAGGAGAGTACGATTTTATCATTGTTGGGGCTGGCAGTGCTGGTGCCACCATAGCTTCGAGACTAAGTGAAATTCCAGAATTAAAAGTTCTACTGATAGAAGCAGGTGGACATGAAAAACTAATCATGGACGTGCCGCTACTAGCATTGTACTTACAGCTGAATAAAAATATGAACTGGATGTACAAGACAGATCCTTCAAATGAATACTGTCTTGGGATGTACAATAGACAATGTAATGTAGCAATGGGCAAAGTATTGGGAGGAACAAGTTCAATAAATTTAATGTTAGCAGTTCGAGGTAAAATATAACATAACTTTTACACAACAAATTTTGAAAAACTTTACTTTAAAATACCATATGTATGAGCGTTTTCCAGGTAACAAACAAGATTACAACGAATGGGCTGAATTGACGGGTGACAATAGCTGGTCTTACGAAGGAATGCTGCCATACTTTAAAAAAATGGAGAATTTTAACAACGACTGGATCGAATACAATGGCACCTATCATGGTTTGGGTGGTCCAGTTCATATAACGCATCCAAACTACCGTAGCGCATTAGCTGAAGCTTTTATCGAGGCTGGCAAGGAAATGGGTTTTTCTTCAGGTGACTACAATGGCCCAACGCAAACAGGATTTCATTACATGCAAACTAATCAAATAAATGGGGAAAGGATGAGCAGCAATCGAGCCTACTTACATCCAGCTAAAAATAGAAAAAACTTGATAGTCAGCATAAACAGTCACGTGAACAAAGTTTTGATCGACCCTCAGACGAAAACAGCCTATGGTGTGGAATTCACTAAACATGGAAGAAAGATCAAAGTTACGGCGAAGAAAGAAGTTATTCTGTCAGCTGGTGCCATAGCTTCTCCAAAGTTACTTATGCTTTCTGGGATTGGGCCTAAAAAACACTTAGAAAAATTTGGTATTAATGTCTTGCAAGACTTACCAGTTGGTCGAAATCTGATGGATCATGTAGCCTACAGTGGACTATTCTTTACGATCAATAAAACAATTGCCATTGTTTTATCTGACGTTTTGAAACCAACAAACCAAGCAATACCTAATTATTTAAACAAAAGGACAGGGCCCTTGGCAAGCTTAGGTACTGCAGAAGGTATAAGTTTTTTTAACGTTGACGACCTGAAGGATCAATCTGACAGTCCCAACATTGAGTTTATATTTGCTTCTGGGAGTTTAGTTTCTGATCCGTTCGTTCATAATATTCTGGGAATAACTGGAAAATATTGGACTAATTATTTTGCTGACAAACTTAACCGTCATGCGTGGCTGATATGGCCAATACTGTTGAAGCCAAAAAGCCGTGGAAAAATATTACTGCGAAGTACAAATCCAAAAGATAAACCAAGAATCATACCTAATTACTTCTCTGATCCAGATGACATTCGCGTTTTGATAAAAGGGATTCGAGCGACTATTCAATTAAGTAAGACAAAAGCTATGCAACAGTATGGTTCACAGTTAAATGATCGAGTTGTACCTGGTTGCGAAAAATATGAACCTGATTCGGATGCTTACTGGGAATGCGCTTTGAGGACATACACCTTTACCATATGGCATCACTCAGGTACTTGTAAAATGGGACGTGATGATGATGAATCATCTGTTGTTAATTCAAGATTGAAAGTAAGTTGTCAAAATGAATAAGCAAAAATGTGAATAAAACTTAATTATTATACTTACATTTTTCAGGTTAAAGGCATTAGCAACTTAAGAGTAGCCGATACCTCTGTGATGCCTAATATTGTTAGAGGTCATACCAGTATTCCGACAATAGCGATCAGTGAAAAGATTTCTGATATATTGATATCGGAATATGCTCATCAAATTAATTCAAATTAATCATATAATGATATTTTCTCTTTGTATCACTTACGAGGTAGAGAGACAAAATTTTAATCCAAAAATTCCAGATGCTGATATCAATCTCTATTTAGTAATTGGTTGAATGTTTTTTACCCTTGACAACGTAAACGTGGGGAGTGCAAGAGTATACTACAACCTTTACTCACAATGGAAGAATTTTTTGACAAAGAATATAAATTAATAATTTTTTAAGAATTTTATTATAAAAAAAAAGATACTAACTTAATCCTTAATAACAATTCAGTTTGTATGTCCGAAGTGTTCGTGACTTTGAAAAACCGTTATGAATTATGATTGTATTAACAATAAGTACTTATACAAGCAGCTAAGTAATTTCGTGCTTATTTTCACACAAATGCACTTGTAGCAACGTACGCGTTAAATTTTTTATTCGACAATGAATCTGAGATATTGTTTGCTCTGAATTCATCATGTGCTCTGAACTGGAAGTAAATATAATTGCTACGTAAGTTTTTGAAGTACAGTGAAAAATTTTTTTTTCTCAATAAAATAACTGGTCTGGAAATGAATACATACACACAATGCATTACGGATACAAATACATTAACAACGGACAGTTAATGAGATGTCCGTACTTTTCTCATGTAACGCCACAATGGCAAATCAGCATTATAGCAATGCAAGAAAAGTGATTTAAAATATCTTATATCAAGCACCGTTTTGATGACCGTTGAGTAGCAGGCGATTTTTAATTTATAGGTAGGGAGGAATGTCAAAGAATATCAAAGAGTCCTTCAGAATGGTTTTCATGAAAAAGCTGTACGGTAATTGATGCAAAAAGAAAAAAAAAAAAAAAAAAAAAAAGAATGAGGGGCATTTCACTGCTGAGAACTTCAAAAACATTTGTAATAGTTGAAACATAATATAATGGCAAGTTGAACTTTGTCAAAATCTTGGGAAGGAATGTCGCTTCAGAACTTTCTTGTTTTGTGACAAAGTAGCTCAAGAAAGTTACCATTTGTTTTTCTTAATCTGGAAAAATAACATTTTGCTCTGCTGTAAATGTTTCATGGTCCCTTTTCTACCAAGTGAAAAATATTGTATTCAATACCGAGACGATAAATCAAACGACATTATTGGCACGAAATTATTTTCGCAAAATTTTATACTATTGACAGCCGAACTGCAACAGCTAATCCGCGTGTAACATGAATTTCAACTATAAAAAAAAAAAAAAACATCCAGAAGTCAGAACGAAGATGGATCCACAGCCGGAGTAGCTGAAACATTCAACGCCACCGAGTGCACAATGTAACTCAGCGTGTCGTCTACTTCAAAACAAGCCATCACCACTAAGCTGACACACCGCATCTACTCGTGCTCGAGCACAAAACAACGCGGAAAAAGCTCACCCACAAGACAATTGCTGGCTGTCGTCGTCGTTGGTGCTTAACTTTGAAAGCATCTACATCGCGACTACGGACGGAAGAAATCCCATGTATGTGCGCGCAAACAGTCACGCTAACGCGTACGCGAAAAACGGCGCGTGGCCTCGAAAACGAATATGCATATAGGTATGTGTATACACCGCACGCACTCGTCACACGGTAGCTCTTGCCCTCCGGTGAAGTCGAGGTGATGGCGTGCCAGAAAGGGCTTCCGCAACAGCTGACTCGGCTTGGAATCGAGCTTACCCAAGCCTCGACTATACTACACCCTTGCACGTACGTGTGTGCGCGCGTTGTACGCCCAGGTGTCCTTGGTCGTGGTGCGCAGTATAACTGCGTTGGTTTGGTAACCCTCTTTTGTCTTGGTATCTTCGCACGAGAGTGGGTGGATGGATGTACGAGCTTAAACATTTGCTGGCAAAGAAATCAGGCAAGGATAATGTGGGTGTCGAAGGGAAAAAGATTATTTGTGGTAAGCCAATGGTTTGGTAACAAGTGATTGGCTACTACAGATTAGAAGCATACACTGTTAATTAAAATGTATCAAAATACCTCGTTGAAGGTGTATAGTAGAGATCGGATGATGGTAGAGTCAAGATATACTTTAAAAACGAAAAAATTGATTTATTCATCGATGTTTTCTTAGTTCTACTGAAAACCTAGGAAGTAAATTGTTTCTTATACTGTAGTGGTAAATTGAGTGTACTTGATATTAGATTTGTAAACGAGTGATACGTTGGATAACAGAGAAAGACAGGATAATTATTAGTTAACTTTTGCTCTGTAGATTCATGTAGATTTTCTTAAAAATATTTGTAATTAATACTCGAGCTATTAATGGATTTTACTAATAACCCAGAAATAGGCTTAAATGCAATATTCTTATATTTTCTAGGTCATTACTACTATCAATCATACGGATGATGTTCTAAAAATTCCTTTTTTGAATCATCTTTATCGTCCATTATCATTGTCGGCGAGATAAAATCAATTATATTTATTGGATTATTTATCACTTCTAAAAAAAAAAAACCGCGTCATCGAGATAAGCCCGGCAAAATTTTACGATAAAATTAGTCACGGCCAAGGTATTCCCATCCGTGAGTGTGTATGTGAGCCTCACCCAAGCTCCATTCACTTTATCTAGAGATAAGCATACGGTAGATTGAAAAGAGCACGAAACATCGACGCCTCGCTCAAACCGAACTCATTCAATTGACCAGTGGGACACGTAATACAGTAAACCATGTCCAGCTCGTATCATCGCAATGGAGGTGACGTTGTCGTGGTCCATGAGGAATCATCAAGTTCCTGTTGTTGCACTCTTATGTGCGCCAATTGCTGTGGATACTTGTTAGGAAGACTGTGCTGGTGTATCATAGTAATAGCAATAATACTTGCCTTGATTGGTGGTGGCATTTATTATTTCACCAGAAAAAAGTAATTCAACGAGACACTGGTGGATGATGGAATAGTCGCGCCAAAGGTGCACGTGTGCGAAACAACTTGTGTGATAAAACTTTTTGTTTTATGTTATACTGTTGACTTTGCGTCGAAATGCTGTGAACTTGTATTTTATAGAGCCAAAGTGATTATATTTTTAACCTTTAATAATGTAAAAATTTATATAAACTTTACACGTATGAAATAAAATAGTTGAAATATCATTAGAATTGTAATTTTTGTGATTGTTTTTTTTTGTCTCTCGTTGGGTGTAAATAAATGTGTGGATTTTTGTAAAAGTCATTTGTGACATTCGTACGTCGAAATAAGTCACGCTTTTTACAGAAATGTCATCTTAAACGAGATCTTAGATGTCTGAGATATTTGATAATTCACTTGATGGACTTCTGATACTCTTCGTTATTTAGTCTGAATTAAGTAAAATAACAAAATAAAATAAAGGAAATTCTATCGCTGGCGATTTATTTCATTAATATCGATTATCTTTTAAAAAATAGACTTTTTTATTACTATTGTTTTCCTACAACGACGATTTTAAAAAATTTACTAATCCACTTACTTTTATTGTATTGCATCTGATAACACGTTTAAGCGTAATCTTCATTTATGAATCAATAAACACGTGTAGAAGTACTAGGGAGTGTAAACATGTGGTTACAGTACTTACACCAGAGGCGCGTGAGTGAAATAAAGTTTTCATCTCAATAACTCTAAAATTCTAGACGAAATTTTCACAACTAAAGGGACAAGTAGATATTTAAAGTCAAATTTCCATTTTTGCTGTGTCAAAATAAGTGTCACACAAAACAACATTCAATACACTTTTTCTTACTAAAATTTTTTTACGAGAAACTAATAATAAGAACGAGTTCAGCCTTGATCAGCAAACAAGAAAAAGTAATCAACCCAGAGTCATTTCCTCGTCGTAACAATACAAGACCGTAACAAAACGATTTTCTTTCTTACTTTCTGCTTCTTCAACATTTCTCCCCTAGCGAAGCCAGCTTTTTTTTTTTTTTCCTTTCCGTCGAAGGAGAAAATTCCGCTGAACTAAGCTCTCGCCCGGAACTGTCCGTCGCAATTTGCATTTGCGCTCTAGAAATGGGAACGAGCATTTCCCTATCAAGGACACCAACCTCTTTTTTTCCTCCCCTCAATATCGACGGAGAAAAAACGCGATCCAATGTCCGAGTTAAAAACTTTAAATGGAAATTCATGTCTGGTACGGTAATGAAGACCCCTCATCCAAGCGTGTAACTAGGTGAGTTACAGAGATATCGAGCAATGAGGAATCATTGAAAAAGCTGGTTTATCTGTCCAGCTGATCCCCCTGAGAGAACCTACCTTAAAAAGATCATCCCTGTCCGAAGAATCTCGAGCCATCGTAGATGAGCGAGCAATACATACATCCATCCCTGGCGAAAACCTCTTAGCTTTCCCGGAGGCTTTTATAAATCTCCTTTTCCCGCGAGGAGAAAACTTTTCTGGTGCGGGTGTATAAGCTACGAAGGGTATTTATCGCGAATCTTCTCCAGACACGCGCGCGCTTGTCCGGCTTATCTTTTTAGCCGTCAAACTGACCTTCCCTTGTATGCTACACTTTCTGAAGGGGAAGGAGAATACACGGTTTTTGGTAAAGGATTTGGTGGAATAAGACCAGGGGTTGAGGTGGACTAGATGGATGAATTGATTTCGTTGTTCTGCCGGCTGAGGCTAGCAATTACGGCTGGTGATCGTCCGAGCATGGGTTCGAGGCACGGGCGGGATGAGCACGCTGATATTAAGCAGAGCAATAATGGATCGTTTAATTTTATTTGATGGCCAAATCTATTGTGACACCTCGTTGCGAGAGGAGAAATGAAACTGAAGGGCTGTCCACTTGTGAAGTCAGAATAAAACAGGGTTTTTTTCAGGACATTTCAAGTCATCTGAGAAACTTTTCTCTTCGGAGTCACGGGAAAAAATCCAAAGTCATTTCAAGCCAGATCAAGTCGTTGTAAGAGTCTTTTAAATCAAAAGATATCATTAAAGTTTGATTAATATAAATCATTCGATGACTTCAGCATTTTGGATGATTTCAAATAATTATGAATGAATCTGGAAGTCCTTTCAAAGTCTTGAAAATCTTCAGAAGTCAATGTAGAAGTCGTGTAGTCAAAGACATCTTTGAAGAAGTCCTTGGGAATCCTTTGAAATCGTCCAAAGAACTGATAGGACGATTTGAAGGATATCATGAATTACTTCAGACTTTCCATAATTTCGAAGTCTTGAGAGAAAGTTTTTACAAAGACTTCGAACACCGAATCCTTTGTACGAAAGTGACTGACCTTTGCTGTTGTTTATCCGTTATTTTGTCGTTGCAACACCTAAAATATTGTAATTTCACCTCGTACATAGAAAACAAAGTATCGGCAGAAAATAAAAAAATAAAAAAATCATCATTGACCATTTTTTCGCTCTTTGTTCATCGAAAAACAAAAAAAAAGTAATAATACAAAAGAAAAAGAGCCAAGAGAGAAAAAGAGAGGAAAAAAAGCTCTCGGCACGCAGGAGAAACGCCATCGTTCAGCAGACGAGCATTTCACGAAGGTTGTACGTGCACAGTGCAGCTCTCGCATCGCGAGAACAACGAAGAACAATGGGCTCGCGGAATAAAAGAGAAAGAGATACGTCAAGGAGGAAAACAGAGCAGAAACGCATTTTCATCATCACCCAGTTAAGCTCGAATTGAAATGCTCGTTTAGCAAATGGACAATCGTGCGTGTGTGGGTGCAACACGTAAAATGCACGAACAAGACCCGGTAACAGTATACCCGTCTCTCTCTGGTTCGAAGCTCTCTGTATTCCCATCGACAATAGAAATTAAAAAAGTGTGCAGTCGACGTTGTGGAAACGAAAGTGGAAACAACGGCCGTAAATGAGTGTATACTGACGTGTATTCGTACGTACACGACTAAAAACTTGAGGGTCCATAGGTTGGTATATTTTTTTGCTCTCGCTTTTCTTTTGATACAGAGGGAAGCTCTGTCATTTAGTCCGACTTAGATGAAAGTTTCGTTTGGACGAGTTACATGGACCAACGTCAGACAAGACATTATTAAGAACCCAAAATTAATTCCGTGTGACTGTATGTACCTTTTTCGTCAAACACGAGGGATGTATATATTTCTAGTTGAAACGAAGTGGTTTTTCCTTTAACTTGCAACTAAAAATAAACTTTTCAGGGATTGTGTGATTACTCCGAAAAGTTGGACCTTCAAACTGAATCGTAACCCACAACTCTTTAACTAACTTAAAAAGAAATGCAAGCTTCTACGAAAAAGAACACTCACGCGCCACCATATAGGCACGTGAGCCCTGATTTCATTGATGCGTAGAGAAAAAAGAAAATTAACACAAAGACGTCAATGTTCGTTCTACACGGTACACACGCGAAGATGTATCCATTCACCCCCAGCGAGCATATTCTCAAACGTTGGTTCTTTTCACGCTCAGACCCTCGCACCCACGCGCTCAAATTCAGCAAAGAGGAAACAAAAAACCATTCGTCCGAGGGAAACATGGGACAAAGTAAAAAATTCACCTCTGCCGTAGTTCCTCTTCGAAAAAAAAAAAGTAGGGGGGAAAAGTAACGCCCAGAGGGCCAAAGTTTGGCAGGCAAACTAACTCTGGGAAAAAAGGGGGAGGACGAAGAGTGAAGGGAAAAAAAGGGGTGGGAGAGAGAGAGAGAAGATTGGAGAGGATGAAGTTGAGCAAAGTGACGGTGGTAAGCGCCTGCGGTTCCTTTTGACTTCTTGACGGGCACGCGTGTGCATGCATGCGAGAGGCGCTTGGATAAATAAACGCGGCCGCTCAGCCGTGATCCTCGCTTGGGTGTTTATGCGATATGTTGGTGGGGGTCGATAGAAAAAGCTCGACTTGCTGAGCTTTAGATGAGCAGAGTTGCGATTTGCTTACATTATTAATTTTGGAGGAGGCGTACCGATTTTGGCCTTCTTCTAGATGGATAGTTGAAATATACGTTTCTATGCGGATTTCGTCTTTTTGGATTAGCAGAAGCGTGTCTTGAAAAATCTCTGTGTCTACATACGTCAGAATTTTTTCATTAGTAGTTTTAATTTTTAAGAAATTTTTCATGCTTGTATCTTTTTTTTTTTTTTTTTCATTATTGTACGATTTTATCCTTGGGGACTAGTATTCTTTTGAAGACTACTACAACAAAGTGAAAAATTTTTTTTTAATTTAAAAACAACCACAGTAGCGAATAGATATTATTTGTTTTTCTTTAACATAATTTTGCATGGTATGGCATCAAATGAACTTCGATAAATTGTACATTCATGATACTTTTTTTCTTCATTTCTCAAAATTCTGTAAATTAAAACTTGATATGGTTGTATGGAGATACTTTTGAGCTTTTGTGTCCCCAATTCTTTCGAGACCAAAAGCCACAAAAGAGTGATTGAAACTGAAAAACTCTGCATAACAAAAAAAAGTATAATTTTTGTTGATGAAAAAAAAAACAACACAAAGCTGTTCTCAAAAATTTTTAATGCGAAGGATATCCGAAAAAAGAAACCTGCCCTATCAATCTAGAGAAACGTGAAAAAAAAAAAAAAAAATTTCAGTCCTATCGAAACTAGTGTAAGACACGCGAAAAAAACACAAACTAAAAATTAAAAAAATAAAAACAACACGATGACAGAGGAAGAGAAAAGAGATACAGACACGAGGCACGAGAGAACAATGGGTTAAAAAAAGCAGGGAGGGAAAGACAGAGGGTCTCAAAATAAATAATAAAAAAAAAGAGGTGCTCTAATGGCAATGCGAGCGGGCTAGGTCTTTTTCTCTCTCTCTCCCTGGTATGACGAGCGAGACCCCTTAAGCAAAACGATTTCGCCCTGGGCCATGTCTGTGCGCGCTCTTTCGACACTCGACAATCGGTCCGTGAAGCCAGAAAAAGTTTCCTTTTTTTTTCCTGAAGTGAGTGCGCTGCTCGACTCCCTGTTGTTATTGCTCTCTATAAAGATTATCCCTCTCCCATACAGTCTCCTTCCTTTTTTTTTTTTTCATTCCTTCCCTCGTATCCCTGATGTAAACTATCAGTACAATATTGACTTTTTTTTTTTTTTTTTTTTTTTTTCACGTAATGATCGGATCTTGGAGATGTCCAACTCAAGCACTAAGCATACACATAAAGGCTAAGGGTTATCGAGTTTTCGTGCCTAATGGAGGGAAAAAATGAAAATAAGCATTTCAGTTTTAATCAGCCGCTTTCAACGTAAACATACGAGCGACAGCTCAACCGAGATACGAGCGCGTAAATTTTTCATCACAGACGACCCGACGCTCGCTCTTCTATGACCTATTACTCTCTCTGACTCCACCCCTCGTAGCCCTCGAGCTGTCCCACTCGACTCACATTTTCCCCCGATAGCGTTATTAAACACACGTACACACTCTTTTTTATTTATTTTTTTTTTCCCTTTTTTTTTTTCATTCAATTGTACAGTATTCTCTGCCTTTGAACCGTTCCCGTTTGATATTCAGGTCGACTCGAGGTTTGTAATTAGGAAGGTACTCCGAGCGAATGGCTGGATTTACTCCTCTTGTTCGCCACTGCCTTTGGAGCGGTGATCAAATGACGATTGAGTGAATGGTGTATTTTTTTTTGCGTTGATTTCAAGTTTTTGGGTGGTAAAAAAAAAAAAAATAATAATAAGCGACTTTGACACGGTGGTTTCAGCTATCTAAAAATAAATTGAAAATCTACGAGTAAAATCTACAAAGGGAACCGGTTTAATTTTACTTTCTGTTTTATTTTTGCTTCGCTATTTTTAAAAATTCTTTTCATCAAGCACACTTTGAACGAAAATTTTCATTTTAGATCTCGAAAAAAAAAACCAATTTTTTTGTACAACATTAAACTGTTAATTTAAAGTAATACTAGAAGGGTTACAATTTCTAATGATTGTAAAACAGTTAACTTGGCTAATGTATAAAAAATTATTTACTCAGTAAAACATTTATTTTTTAATTATATAATGATTTAAGCTCATTTGACATGATTTCAATGTTGATTCTAAAAACATTTAAAACAAAAAATCATACGAAATATTCGTATCATTTTACGTACCATTTCATAAAAAAAGTAATGTACTTGTGGGGAGCAAAAACAATTTATTCGAGAGTTAGTATTATTTTTTATCAAAATCAAATAAATACAGGAAATTTTTCGACAACAAATGCATTTTATTTCAATATACTTACTCAATTATAGCCAACCATCTAACCACCACGTACTTTTTAGTATTAATAAACCAATTGTACCTTCTCTTTTCCCAAGCGAAGCTCAAAATCTCAACTTCCGTACATTGGTTACAAATTGATTTCTTCAAGGAAGGTCCTAATGACTTCCAAAACTGAATTTCCCCCCAATTTCACTCTAACTACACTGTTCCCTTTATCTTCGCCAAAATAAACGAAACAACCCCCCAATCGAAATCTTTTCAGTTCACCCCAACCAGCAAACAATCAATCACGAATGAATCATCGATAAAAATCACTCAGAGACTCCCACTCGAATCCCACTCCTTACCAAGTTTCAACAGGGGACCTCCCACCCCTTCCAAAAAAATAGACATTTCACGTGCACCTTGAAACTGAGATACGATGTCAAGCCGAGCGTGAAATAGCTCCCCTACCCAAAAAAAAAAGGAGAGACACACTGCGCTGTCGTAAGTTTTTTCTTAAAATTTTGAAGCCCACTCACCAGAGATCGCTCGATAGGAAAAAAAAAATATTTCCACCATCGATCGCGACTCTTGGTACTCTGTGAATGGAGTATTCGAGCGCGTAAGCTTGGACTCATGGGGGAGGGTTCCATTCACCTCGGACTCGTCCTTAAAAGTAGACCTATATGTGTACCATCGACGCGGACGGGAAAAACAAAGCAAAGCACCCGAGTCCTCCAGACCTCGAAAAGTAAAGGAAAAAAAAAAACGAGCCTACCGGAATAAAAGAAGCGCACACCCGAAACAGCTAAAAACCCCAGCATCGAGGGCTTAGAGCAGCACACACACACACACACAAGCACCACAGAACACAACGGAAACAGAGAGGCTGAGCCCCTCTTTCTCTCCACCCGAGTAGGTGGCGGAGGCCTCCTCCTCCTCCTCCTCGTCTTGATCAATACACACGGCCTCTGGCTGCGCCTACTCCGCCCATACACAGATATACACCCCACGCACAAAGAGCCTAACGCTTTCCCGACCTATCCATCCCTCCGGCCTCTGCTTCATCCGTCTTGAGCTCTGTCTCCGCGTGCACGCATACACAACGCGTCCTTCTCTCCTCGTCTCTCGCAATACTAGCTGTGGGCGCGCCCCAAAGAGTATATATATATATATATATATATATATATATATATATATATATATATATATATATATATATATATATATATATATATATATATATATATATATATATATACTTGTTCGTAGCAATGATTTTTGTTGTTTTGGTTTTCTCCGTTTTTTCCTACACACCAGTGTACATTTCTCTCTATCCTTCAAGTGGTACGAGTCAACGTGCGTGGCCCGCGTTTCATACGTCGACTCGTACTACTTGAGAATTAGCTGTTCTTTTATTTATTACGCACGTCCGTGACACGATCATTGCGGGAAATTAGGTTTATGGTGTCACGTGGTGCTGTCATTCGCGTCGGAGTATGGCTGTACCCTGGGAATAGCAAATGCGTTTCTCTGTACGTAATGCATGTGCGAAAGTTGTAGCTGACCTATTAAGCAACTTTGGTGCTTTGTTTGATTGAAAAAAAAATTGTGAATATATAAAGGATGATTGTACGGTAAATGTGATGCAGAACAGCCATTTGTGGACTGCTGTTTGGAATGACGACAGCTGCCGATGATAAGTTAGATGGGGAGAAAAGAGTGCCATCACTTACGTAGGAGGAGTTGAAAGTGTTGATGTGGATCTATCTTTAATTTTGATAAGTAATTCCAGTTGTTAGGACCCTATACGAGAGACGTGGATGGATTAGGTGCTTTCGCTAGTCCTTGCTGTGTTTTTTTCTTTAATTTTATTTTTTTATTTTTTTGACGTTTAAGGGTTAACAATACATTTAATGTGTTAGAAAAATGTTATTTTTCGTTGAGTACAAACTCAACAGCCAGAGAATTTTTTCAGCTGTACGTACCTCTTTGCCAATATACAATTTCTTAAGACCTCTCGGTGATCCCGCTAATTTCAGACTCGCGCGAACCCGAAAAAAAAAAAAAAAAAAAAAAAAAATAACAATCTCACGCTCGTCTGGCAAAAAACAAACACAAAGAAAACATAGAGTAACGGTAAGCGAGGCCCGTCGAATCTCCCGTGCCCTCCGAGAATGACGACAGACGAACCCCCAAGAGGGACCCACGGCAGCTTATAACCCATCCATAAGAAATTCAATATGCGAGCCGTCAGCGAGGATATAGGCTCCTTTCCTTCGTATACATATATATGTATGTACGTGGCTAAAGGATGCTAAATAATTGCATCCGACGTGCACGTAGCCGCATTGCGTGCGCCTGCTTTCAGCGAAATTAACGCCTCGAGGAGCATCGTTGTCTTTCTCCCTTCCCTCCCCTCTTACTCTTGTTGTGCTATACGTTTGTTTGTTTGGACTGTACGTTATATGGTTGGTTCGTTAAAATCAAAGGAGCCGTCTACCTTTTTGGATGAGGTGAATTTTCAAAGGACTCATTGGCAACTGCTTACCTGGAACAGAAAGAGACATTGGTTTTTCGTTACGAATGATTGCTTGTTTGGTACGATTTTTATATGATGTTGCAACAAACAAACAAACAAAAATATATATATTAATATTAAATTTTGCATCGCATGTTACGTAAAAATATTCTTAGTGTATTTCTCCCTTGCACGCAGAAATTAAAAATCTACCTGTGTCCTGTGAAAAAGATCAATCGAAAAAGGCTAAAAAGGGGGGGTATAGATGCCTGATCTCGCACACAAGCTTCAAAGACGAGTCGCACGTACAGTGGATGGAGCCATCAGCCGCACAAATCGACCTTACCCCCTCATCCATCCGCGTAGGAGCGCGCGACGCCATGAATATTCAGAGCCCCTCCTCCTTCCCTGCACACGTGTCTCCCCGGCAGCCTCCCTAACTCGCTCGTCGCACTTGTCCCCGAACGAGCCTAAGGATCATCATTTATTTCCTCCAAAACACCCCCTCCGTGCGCTCTCCACTTTTCTCCAGCAGCGTGCCTTTTTCACTCTAAACAAGCGACCCTTTGGATATCAGACCGAGCATCGAAAGGGACGAAGGAGTCGGCGATAAACAAGCGACGCTGTCGGTGAACTTCCGAGGCATTGTCTCCTGGCGCACAATGAGAGGACCTTTCCCCTTTTCCAGAAATAGTGCGAGATGCGAGGTTTATTTTATCGAGGGATTAATTTCCCCGATTGCCTTTAGTAATAATAAGCTTGTAGATCGTGGACATTATCTCGTACGCCGAGGAGGGACCGGGCCACTGAACCAGATTCCCACTTGGCGAGTGACGCCTGAGCACAGTGGCCGTGCTCTTCCGCACGACTTGAAGATCAAGTGGAAAGGAACATTTTTTTTTTTCAATCTAAGATTAGAGACTGTACTGGGGATACATTGTACGGTTAGTTTCGTGAGTCAATGTTGCCGGGACACGAAACATTTCCTGTTTCGAACAGGGGATCAGTGGAAAATCTCTATGGTCAGAGAATGCTGTTTTCACTGATTTCAGGTACTAACTCGTGGTTACCGAATTTCGAGGTGTACCAATCGATGGTTACTCGCCGATATAGTGGCAACCTTCGTTTCTCTTGGCACCTTGAAAAAAGAAAAAAGAGCCAAAACAACAAAACAAAAAAAAGAGAAAAGAAAACAAAAGCCGTTAGCGCTCCGTCGAGTTAGCGCGCCACCTGGACGGCACACCCCTCCCGCTGCCCATTGTCTCGAGTAACTGTCCCCTCCTCCCCCACGACCGAGACTCGCTCTATTTCATTCGGCCCCACCATTGTTTCCGCGTTTCAGCGGCCCCCGAGAAAAGATAGCCATCCGCTCGCGTGTGCGTGCGGCCTTCTCGTATCTTCCATGCTCCGCGGGGCTCGGATAATTCATTATTACATTACGCGCGAGCGCGGCATTGTTTGTCTGCGTGCGATAGTCCCTTACGCCTCTCGATCCCCGGAACCTCGAGCGATCCTAGGGAAACGTGTGTCGAAATATTTTGTGAATGTACTTTTGTTTGTTAACTATCGAGTAGAATAATGTCATTTTTCGTATCAGGGCAGAGAGGTCATCGAAATTATTTGGTTGTATGAAACAACGTGAACCAATACGGAGACCCCCCATTTTGATTTTTTTAGTTGTTTCATAAAAAATTATTTTCCACTCGTTCATTTATAAATCAAAGCGTACTTGAAATATATGATTTCCACGTCTCTTTTCACTTTAAATATTTGAGGTGTAATTTTGACCCACGAGTAGACAAAACAGTATAGTGGACTTCTATATAGGCCAAGAGTTTTTCCTGTGAAAAATTCAGTAGAGACAGACGAGTAAGGTAAGACAAGCCATTGAGAAATCAAAAGTATTTGTATTCAAAATTTCTCATTTTTTTTATTTTCAAGGATTCAATGAAAGTAAGAGTTCAATGCAATTCAATACACTTGCACTACATTTTATTGTCATTTTTGACAAACATTTTTATTGTAGATAAAAACTGAAATTTTGATATAAAAGTTCGTTGTCTATAAAATTCAGTAGAGACAGACGAGTAAGGTAAGACAAGCCATTGAGAAATCAAAAGTATTTGTATTCAAAACCTATGATTTTTAAATTTTAAGAATTCAACTCAATGAAATACATTCGTACTACCATAAGCTCTAATCAACAGCAAAATCTTGTTACTCAAAAAAATATATACTTAGCTTATCTCAAAGATAACAATTAGTTACAAGATTCACTTATCCCACGAGAGACGTACAGACGTGCGAGTTAAATAAAAGCGTATGATTAAAAAAAAAAAAAAAAAAATCCAAGTTGAAAAAACAGCCGAGCAATTTAATTTCCATCCCCGTATCCTTAGCCGGTGTCCCTACGAATAACACATCTCCAAGCGTGTGTAACAAAAGAAGCCCGCGAGGCACGTTTTTTCTCTCGGGCGTGGTATCCGATCACGTCCACGGATTTCATTTGCTTAAGCTTCCGGCCTCTGCCTTTCTCGTAGGGTGGGAAGAATAAAGCCTCCCCACTATCACCACCACCCCTGGCACGTCTTATTAACTCGGATGAGGGGGCGGACTGATCTCGTTGGCCACGGCGAGCGAGTGCATGCTTGGAACGGAAATGGTAATCGCGTTGGTGTTTGGTGAAAACTTACTCTAAAATGGTGTGGTGGAGAACAGTGTAGGTGCGAGCCAGTGCGGTTTGAGAAACTGATCAACCTTCTTTGGATTTAGACATCGTGGAAAGGTACGACGGACGACACTGTTCTTGTGGTAAAGTCGATACTTTTTTTTTTTTTTTTTTTTTCTAATTAGTAACAAAAAAGCTATGATAATTAATAGACTGTCTGTGCGCAGTAAATTGTTGACCAATGTATCACAATAAAACACTCCAACATGGATTTCATTAATTGTATTAAAAAAAATTATTGAACTTACTTGTTTAGGAAAATATTATGATCTCTTTTTGTTGAAGTAGAAAAAATCAAAAGTAATCAGACAATATATTATAAAATAACTAAAAATAAATAATCGTACACATGACATCGTTTTCTACAAAAATTTCATCTACATTCGAGCCTTCAGAAAAGAATCTCATGGTGACCTGCGCGTGAACTCGTGTATTCTATCCTAAAAAAAAAAAAAAAAGGAACAATGCGAGGTATTTAAGAAAAGGAGAATCGAGAGGAGGGTTTATCTGAATACAAAGCAATAAAAAAAAGCAAGATGCGACTTCGAGTGGTTGGAGCGAGCGAAAAATTCGAGAGAGGAATGACAGTATAATAGAGGTGAAAGAGGGCACAGGAAGAGAGGAGGCGATGAACTTAAATTCAATAAAAGATTTAGCACGAGAGAGTACGTTGAGAAGGTCTTTGCTAGTGTTGCGTTTGGAAATGAGAAGCGACTTTGTTGTCAGGAGATGGTTTTTGATGCTGTAGTACAGGTGTGATGTTGGTGGTTTTTATGTTTTTTGGTATCCAATGAATGATAAGTAAATATTTGTAAGATCAGTTTTTGCAATATACCTTTAATCATCTTTTTTTTCTGTACCATCAATACTTTTGTTAAAATGCAAGTAGGTAAACAAAATCTAGTAATTGTCAATGACGACGATGGCATCATTTTTTGTCTCAAAGAGATAACTAACTTCAAAGTGAACCATTTTGTAAGTGATCACATGACGATGATTCAAACAAATCTTACGAATGACAAGAAAAACTTTTTGACTGAATTATAACTACAATAAAATCATAGAATAAAGTTTTTACGAAGTTGATTATTATATCCCTGATTCAAGTAAAAAATCAGTCGTAAAATATGACCGACAACAAAATGAAAATGTTTATCGATAAAACAAGTGAGTGTACGAGTACAAGTTGTGAATTAAAGTAAATTCAATAATTTCATTGTATTGTTGAACAAACAGTCGTACATCAGTTTTTCGACCGAGTCGACCAACTTTTAATCGATAACCATCCACCTTTAATCGTATTAAACAGTACGAAACAACACAATCGCAGCTTTTCCGGGACGGCATGTATGATGTACGAAGGGCCGAATTAATCGGGATCTCAACAACGCGAGCAGAACCAATGACTCGAAAACTTGGCGCTCTTGTGTTTATAAAATGCTAATTACGATTTTCACGCACCAAAAAGCTCGTTTCGCATTAATTTTAGACGCAACGAGGGCACTAGAGAAAAAAAAAAAAGTTTCTTTGCTCGAAACGCTCTTGCTTATGTACGAAAATATGTACAAAATAGCGTGTTGCCGAGTTTGTTTTTACCATAGTGAGGCTCAAAGGGGAAGGGGTGGGGGTGAAAAAGTAAATCCCCCGCGAAGGCGCGCGAAAAATAGACGAGTTTAAAGTTTGAAACAATTAACATAACAAAGCCACGCCTCCCCGACGTCGATGCGAGTGGAGGTTTTTTCCCCGACGCTCGAGTAGGTGTACGTCAGAGAACGCGGGTATGTGTTTGGGTCGAAAAAGAGTTGCTTTTATTTTTAGTTACGTCGAAACATTATTCCTCTTCACTGCCAGCCGGTGAAATTTTTGAGCTCGTCACTGGGGATTTTTCCTCTTATCTTGCGCACGTGACTGGCGGTATTTACGTTTTTGTGCTAGTGATGGAACAAAAAGCTTTGTACGTAAATCTAAGTTTTTCTGGGTGAATGTTGCATGGTTTTTTATCATCTGGTGCACAAAAATTTTTTTAAGAGAATTTTTGAGGTAAGTTTTGTCTGAAGTTTCCCAAAGTGCGAAAACTATCAATATGTTGTGTCTCTTGAGACATCGTTGGCAATTGTGTTTTTGTTGCCTGCAATAAGATAAAAAAAAAATTATAAAAATTATAGTACTAGTACTATAAACTGATGACATTCTATTGTCCACGCCGTCCACGGACTGTTTACTGATTATAGCAGTGGCTTATACCCTAAGTACACTTGACATTAGGTTACGAATGATGAAACATTCTAGCCCTGTAGTTTTAGATGTTTGGTCCTTTGTGTATGATATTTTTTAATTTACGTCTCGTGTTTAGGAAGTAAGTGGTTTTTATGTTGTGTCTTTCATTATTTGTTTTATTATAATTTTGTACACATAAATTGATCTTATAATTTTTTTTTCTTTTTTAATGAAGTAAAAGTCTTTTGTGATAAATTATCTAAAAATATGTCAAAATTTATACTTATTGACAAAAACTAAAATACCAAGGAAAAATCGCATGGGAAGTCCTCGTCCCTTGACATTAAAAAATATTTTCTGCTCTACCCAAGGAACAGCAAAACCAGCTCTCTCCCATCCCGTGGAAGAACTTCAAGTACATACCCACCCAAAAAAAACGAAAAACAAAAAACAAAAACAAAAAGCGGCAAAAGAAACAAGAGCATCGCCAGGAAACCAGAAACTATTTCCGCCTCGCCAAGCACGCTCCGAACAAAAAGCCCACAAGAGCCCCGAAAAAAAACCCTCCGGTAAACACACGAGTTTTCCTTTTGAAAAAACGGGGATCCGTGATTTTTTTTTTTTTTTCTTCCCTACGCAAGCACGACAGAGCGACAAACAAGCGGGTGAGAAGAAAAAATACAAGTGCGTGCAATACACCATGCACCCTAAAAGGCCTACAAAGATTTTTTGGCAGCCTCTCGCCCGCGGTTTTACACGCATTCGGAGGCGCTACCGCTAAACGCGTCCGACACGACGACGACGGGACCTCTTCCCCCCCACCCTCCCCACTGTACATAAGGTAAGGATGCGCGGCGGGCTGCCGCGTAAAAGCTCAGGCTTTTGGCCACGGCTTTGCCAAAAGAAACGGCACTTATGATGCAAATCGTGAGTTGTGAGCTACCAACCAGCCGGTCGCATCTTTACGTGTACGTGCGTGTGTTGAGGGGGTGCAGGGTTGAGAGGCCGTTAAATTTATGGAGAGGTTGCGAGAGTGTAAACTCTCTCTCTCTCTGGCTTCTAATTTCTTGGAAGCGAGCTGGGGTCGGGGAAGATTTCGTTCTTGGCTTTTGTCTTGGAGTCTAGCCCCCCGTCGTCGTCGAGATCAGCGACGAGGTTTATCTCGTTTGCCGTGGGTTTTGGGTGATTATAGTGGTTGGTCGACGTTTTATTTGGTGATTTGATGATTCTGATATTTACAGTTGGATGAACCGCGAGGGGTCCATTGGATGAAAAAAACCGTAAGATGGTTGTTAAAGTATTTAAGGTGGTTTTCACGGTTGGAATTTTTTCATCTGTCAAATTTTTCTACGGCAAATTAATGAAAATTAAGTTTTTGATACGAGAGCGATAAAAATTATCATATAAACAAGATGTACGGTATACGTGGAATTTTGGTTTTCCTAATAAATTCACAAAGAGATCAAACAAAACTCATTAAAATTTACCTTTTATTAGTAAAAGTATTCAGGAAAACGTAAAAAAACGAATCGTTCGTAAAAGCATCATAATATTTTTTATTTGCATTTCAAAACCAGAAATCTGGTGTACAAGAGTAATGTAAGTACAAAAAAGTTTCACTGTACAAAAACTGCAATCAGACTCTTGCTGGTTAGAGACGTTGAAAAGTTTCATTTTCAAGTTGGAATATATTTTAATAATGGTAAAAATCTCCCTCTTTGGACAGAATTAATGAGAAAGTGGTTATATTTTAATGACAATTCTAAAAGCACTAGATAGTTCACAACATTGTTCAAGTTGTTCTTGTCCTAGTTGCATTCTTGGCTTACCAAAGGAGCCACCTCGAAGTAATACTAGTTTTAATAAAAATATGTGACACAACTGGTACAGTTTTATCTTGATTATTTAATCCAAATTTTATTTTTCATATCCCAATTTATTGCATGATGAATGGCTTAAAAAAAAGGATAACTCGGAAAAAAACGAGTCGACGAGGAGTTGAAAAGGGAGACCCTCCACTACAGCGTGCGTCAAGGGAGGCAGCTAATTATGTCTCTTTTGCTTCAGAAGTAGTCCTATGTGTATATACTCACGTGAGCGCGTCTGGCCTCAATCAGATACAAAACAAAAAAACAGAGAAATGTCAGAGTTTTATTTTAAGAGTCTTGTAAACTGCATTATGGGACATCCTGGGCTAGATACGTATATGTGGAAAGATGAGGTATGTTTATTGTCAATATTATGAGGATTCATCAGTACTTCAAAAAACTACGATTTGTCTTTTATGCTTGGTCAGGGAATGTTTCTACCCTTAGACGCGATAAAAAATTTTATCCAAAAGATACCTGAACTCATCGATGCGATCTTGACTCGTGCACATTTTTAAAACAGTCATTCTGAGCGTGGTGTCATTGACCCCAAAAAAAAGAGGGTCCCGCATGGAGACGAATATTCGCAAGCGCTTGGAAAAAAACAGAAAAACGAAACAAAACAAGTACAGAAGGTACACGACCAAGGATAAAACGCAGCCTCGAAAACGCGACTTTCCTCTTTTCTCCCCCACTCGGCCTTTTTTTATTTGAAACAACGCGGGAGAACGAGCGAGTTGAAAGACGCGAGGGTGAAAATTCTCTTTTAAAAAAATGAAAAAGCAAGAAAAAGAAAGTCCTTTCGCGGCGTTTTCGAGTGGCGGGGGCGCGTGAAAAAATTTTCACTCGCAAAATGAGATCTTATTCAATACGGGTGATGAAAAAAAA
Organism: Copidosoma floridanum; assembly: GCF_036245765.1. Lineage (NCBI taxonomy): Eukaryota > Metazoa > Arthropoda > Insecta > Hymenoptera > Encyrtidae > Copidosoma > Copidosoma floridanum. Next base: position 1,529,024 of record NW_028321902.1, on the reverse strand, counting down.
ACCACAGCGCGTCGCATTCGGGTGATCGTGAATGGGAAATGAGCGCAAATGCGTTCTTTTTTTAATTTTTTTTTATTTTTCATCTCGTTAAGTAATCAAACGAATGTGATGGTTGTAAAAAGAAAAAGAAAAAAAGTTTCAGGGGTGAGTTGTGGACTCGCGGAGGTGAAACCAGAACAACAGACACTGCTTTTGAGCTGCTGCTGCGGTGGCTTGTACTTTTTTCTTTTTTTTTTTTTTTTTTTTTTTGCAGTGCATTACTTAATGAAAATATGAGCTTCGGGTGCACGCAAGCTCGAAGTAACCTGAGAATATGCTAATTTATTTACATTAAATTTGTTTTAAGTGCAGTGAATAAAAAAAAAAAGGAAAAATTTTCTTAATATTTACACCTTCACTCAACTTTTAATTAAATTTTGCTTTCAGCTTGAAACTTTTAGGTATAATTACATTTTTGTTTGGAAGTAAGATGTAAACATTAAAATTTTGGTACACGTGTATGACAGTGAAAATATACATTTTTTATTTAAAAAATGTAAATTTTTCCATTTAAGGACACTATTAAAGATGGTAAAAAAATCGATACTGCAAGTGATAAAAATCAATATTTGGTCAGACGCACAAATTATTTGTATAAATGTATTTTTCATTTGCCAAAACAATTTTAACACTTATCCACTGAATCGTAGCAAAAATCTATTCCATAAGTAGTTAAACCAATCATAAGTCAGACTTACTAATTATTTTAAAATATATATTTTTTTTTTTTTTTTTTTTTATATTATAGTGCTCTACGTCCGGCTCCTTTTTAATAAGGGCACTACTATGGGCACTTAGCACTTGGGAGAAGGAAGGGAAGAGGGATGGGAGGCCTCCCATCACTGGGAGGGGGGTAGGGGGAATTAGGCAAATTTGCTGCGAGAAGGTCGCCTAAACCCTCCTCGAGGAGCATTGCGTGGTGAAAAAGCACATGTGAAAGACACAGAGGTACTTTGCCCGTACAAGTCGCACTGGCCGGGAATTGAACCACGGTCTCCCGCGTGCCAATCCACGACCTAGCCGACCAAGCCACCGCGCGCTCCTTAAAATATATATATTTAAAATAATCCTACGACCGTTCTAAGACATATTCACTACACATCAATTCAATTGCAGCATAAATCGATCCCATAAGTAGTAAAATCAATGATTAGTCAGACGTACCAGTTACTCGTGAAAATATACATTTTCAAGTCTTACATCTGTATCTAATCCAACACATTCACCACACATCAATTCAATAGCAGAAAAAAAATCAACACCATAAATAGTAAAATCAATGATTAGTCGGACGCACCAGTTACTCGTATAAATATACATTTCAAAGTCTTACATCTGTATCGGTACTGCGACACATTCACCAGGCATTAATTCAATCACAAAAAAATCGATTCCACAAGTAGTAGAATCAATAAATAGTCATCCCTAGTAGTTATTTGGATGTTTGTACATTTGAAAGACAACTATATCTTGAAAAAAAGGGCAACTTTTGCAACCAATCAATCTAACAGCAGCCAAAAAAAGAGAATCGAGTCTCTCGTGTACTGTTGAAAGAAGAAACGAAAGGACAAAATTTCGATCACGCGTATCCCGTACACCGTTAACGAGATGGTAATGGCGAAAGGAGAGGAGAAAGAGGGAGAGCACGAGTCAGCGTGTATAAACAGGGGAAGGTAGCTACGCTGGTGTTTTACTTGCAGGCGAGCCCCGCGAATTTTAATTCGAGCTTTTTCCCCCGTTGATTCCGTCCTCGGCTCGGGTTTTCGATTACTGTTTAATTGGAGTTTCGCGACGAGAGGATCCGAAAAGAGAAAGAGAGAGAGGAGCAAGTGGCTGGTCTGCGATTTGAATTATTCGGTACGAGCTTTTGCTTTGGTTTGCCGTTTTTAAAGGGACACGAGAGCTTTGAGAAACTTTGGTTTTCAGGGGCTCTTTTCGGGAGTTGTTTCGTACTATGCTGTCGAGTTTAGTTTCAAGTTCGAGTGCGTGGATGGAAGAAAAAAAAAATGTCTTTTTCACAGCAAAAAGTTGAGTACAGGAAAGTTTGTTGGATGAAACGGATTATTTCTAATCAGTGGTAAGCGGCAGAGAGGAAGAAGACCTTTTTATAATAGTTCATCGAGTGTCGAGAGAAATGTAAATATTGAGCTGAAAAATAGTTGGATCAATTAACACAATGTAATGCCAAAAAAAGGCCACGCTCAGTTGAGGACTCACGATTAGTGTCGAAACAATGTTTGGGAAATATTTTTTAGAATAACTTTAATAACTTATTTTGGAAAATAAAAATTTTTTATCTTTTAAAAACGATTCAAATACAACGAATAACTGTTTCATCAAAAGGCTTCTAAATAATTTTAATTGAGATTTAATTTAGTCATTATTCAGTTAGTAATTGAAATCAATTTTCTTCAAGTTCAAATTAACAATCGAATTCAATTATTGACTAGTTGAGAATCCAGTTAACAAACAAACAGATTAAAATAATTTTTCATTACTATTCAAATTAAATTGTTAATTTATTATTTGAATCAACTTATTTCAAATAGGCCATAAGTTCAAGTATCCATTGAAATATTTCTCTTAATAAACAAAAGAATTGAATTTAACAAATTTCGAATTGAATTTTTGAGTATAATTACAATAAACACTTCAGAACTCGTCAAATTTGTCTTGCCACACTGCCGAGGCAATGTAACTTTTTGAGGCATCCTGATATTTTAAAAATATAACTACAAAACCCACTCAAAAGTATTTTTATTTTCCAATTTATAAAATCGTATCGTAGAGACTCAACTTCTCCGTCTCCCGGCCTCACCGGAAATTCCAGCAACATCACCCCATGTGTCTTTAACACGAATCCCCTCGCCCGTCGTCTTCGGCCCACAATGACCTTCCCGAACGGAGCAGTGGCTCTTTGTGAACGCGATTGGCACACGCGGCACGTGTCCACGAAATCGGAAGTGTGTATTGTGTACGACTCGCTCAGTTGACGAGCCGGATGATCATTTTCGTATACGTGCAGGGTAGGTGATTTCACGCTGCTGGTACGACATTTTTTAAAAATAACCCATTGATCGCTGCAGGATTTTCATCAAAAGTACTATATACGCAAGGAAGAGTCGTTTGCATGAAAATACGCGCGTCGTTAATACCCAAACTTCCCTCGATGCTTTTAACTTGATCTCAGCAGAGGAGGATGTACATATACATTCGTATACACACAAACAGAAAGAGAGCGGAGTCGACCTATTGTCCGACATTCGCGAGGAGGAAAAAAATTTTCCAATTTTCCGGCTCGGCGGCCTCGCGGCGCTAAATTCTGGAAAATTCAATTTCCTCCAGGGGGTGGGTGCGAGAAATCAATTACCGGCTGAAAACATCCTTATGTACTCGAAAGTGGGAAATCGCTCTCTCTCTCTCTCTCGGCCTCTCTCACGCGCCTTTCATTCGTCACAAACAAAAACGAGAAGCGGCCGAAGTATTCTTCGCGCGAGACGCGAACTTTTTACTCAGCAAAGGAGGAAAAGATGGGCACGAGGAGTAAGACGTCTTTGTAGGTGGAGGGAGGGAGGAGGCAAAGGGATGTATTTAATGGAAGTGGTGCCCTGGAATGAAAATAAAGGGGGGAAATGATGGACGGGAAGCTTGAATGTAAATCACTGATTTTTATTAATTTACTTTTGACAGCAGAAGATCTCTTTCCTTGCATGATTTTTATTAAATTTAGTTGAGTCATGAGAATATTTTTTTTTTAAAGATTTTTTCATTAGGGGTGAGTTCATAAAAACAAAACGATAGCTTTGTATTGGTTATTGGCGATCATGATAGATCATGTTCTTTTAAATTACACAATGTTTTGTAAAATTATGACATTCTTTAATGTAAAAGTTGACTAAATATTAAGTGTAAAAAATACTGCAAATGTGCAGTTAGTACCTCTTCCAGAAAACACACAGCCATAGTGTATGCACTAAAATAAAATGTAGGTCTTACTAAAGTGTTTGTTAGTTATCTTTTACAAAAAATATATATTTTGTTTCACAATTATTGAAAGAAATGTAATAATATTACAGTATTTGATTTTCATCATTTTTTTGTTGTAATTAGCATACTTGATTAAAAAACAATTTCCAATTGCCCAATTAGCCTCACGCTTAATTATGAACTGATGTAAAAACAAAGAGGAAAAAGGAATATTTAAAAATCTACGAGGACACCTAGAAATTTAACAAAAGATGAAGAAGAAGAAAAAACACTTTTCAAGATTAGTATTTTTATTGGTTCTTAAACTTTTATATTTATTAAAACTCACAAAAATATCTTCCACCTATTCATAAAGATAAAATTTAGATTAAGTTTCATATTTACTCCCTATTTCACAAATACCAGAAACTATGGAAAAAAACCTTATTAAAATATCCGTTCACCAAAGCTTACAGAAATTTTGAGCTGATTAGTTGTTAAATCTTTTATAAATTCAACGTTCTTAATAATAAATGGAAAAAAAATGTTAGCAATTCAAAATAACGTAATAAATAACGAAGCATGCATGAATGCTTAAATCTTCAGCCCAAACTTAATGAGGCACAGTTGAGAACAAAAGGAAAATCCGACAAAGGCCATTCAGCGTCGAGAGAAATAAAGAGAAAGGGAGGATCCGAGGAAGGGAGGGGAGATAAAACAAGAGTAACACGAAAGTCTTATTCCAAAATCGGCAGCCGGCCACTCGAAAGCTTATAAACAGGGATGGGGGTTCGGGAGAAGGGAAAAAAGCCAGTCTGCGAAAAAAAGGGCGGGCAGGGGTGGGAGGGACGTGTACGGGGACGGGAAAACGAAACCTGATTTAGGATCCGCGGAGAAATCTCCCCGGGGGGTGCAGACCACTGCTCTCCGGTTTTCTGACCACTGCTCCCAGGAGTCACCCTTTTGTTTCTCGTCGAATTAGAGTGTGTCACTCTTCGCTTTTTTCCCTCCCATTCTTTTTTTTTTTTTTTTTTTTTTTTTCCTCGGAAATCGAATTTTCTTTCACAAGGGAGATACATTACCTTTCGTCAAGTCCATTATGATTTATTGTCCTTCCAATAAAATCTTTCCAAACTTAGATTTGCCATTTTAATCCATCCACTAAACTTAATTGAAATTAGAGGACACGGCGATGACGATTGTTACTATAATTATTTTTCCTATCGCACAATCCTCCTGTATTACCTCTAAAAAAAACTGCATTTCAGTATCGGGTGTGTGAGAGAAAAAAGGGAGAGGAGCTTGCTTCAATAGGAGCTTTAATCAACTCACGTCCAGTAGCGTCTAGTGGCCTCGGCCTAGCTTTCCTTTTCTTCCCTCCCAAGAGAGAAAGACAGATAGTGGTTGGTCGGAAAAAAAAGGAGGCAAACGAAACAGAGGCTGGACGTGAGGAAAAAAGACATAAAAAAAAGGACAGCTCTCGCGATTATTCACCCTAAAAAACAAGAAGATCCATAGGAAACGAAAGGGAGGAAGAGAGAGAAAGTCCATTCCACGGACAATGCTCGCGTGTGCGCGGCGTCGAGAGCGTCCGGAGCACTTGACCATCGCGAAACAATGAGATTGTTTTCCCAAACGCCCCGGCAAAGCGAGAGCTGCATGTGGTTGTACGAAACGCTGGGGTGGTGACGAAAAAATCCAGGCTCGAGCTATTTCATCTTTTTTTTTTTTTTTTTTTCGTTTGGTGGGGGAGAAATAAGTGGCAAGGGAGAGATGGAAGGGGTGAGCTGTTTTATAATTGTATGGTAATTATTTTTTGCATCTTTTTTTTTTTCAAACGTATATGACCGTTTTGCGCAAAAATTAGATTTTTTTCTTACCAGCTTACGTGATTAACACTTTTTAATAATAAAATAGGATTTGACATGCCCATCTTAAATTACACAAAAATAGTATTTTTATTCAATGAGTAAAATATGAATATTCTTTCATAACATGATGATTTTTTTTTCATAATGGTGGTACGTACGATAGCATTAGTTCAACCTCGAAATTCGTTTTTAAAAAAGAAAAATTTTGAAACAGCCATAATTTGTTTTCATCTTGGTCTGATATACACTCTCAATCTGTATTTTATTCAAGAGTTCATTAGTTTTAAAAAAACTGTTTGTAAATACTCAACGCCATCCCCTTAATTATGATAAGTGAAAATTCACATTTAATAGACCTGAGAAATGATATTCCAGAAAACGACATTATTAAAATCAAAAAAAAAAAAAAGTTTCCACTGAATGCCTTCAAAGATATACTGATTGGCATTTAAAAGATAGTATGAAAAAGAAATAGATTTTACATGATCCCAAATATAAGTTCAGAAAAACTATTGCACCATCGATGAGTAATGTTTCCTCTTTGAGAAATCCAGAAAAAGTAATCCATGCCCTCCTTAACGAAACAAACACCATCATAACCGCATAAAACAGGTCAAACAAACGAGATCCGATCAAACATCAATGAAGGCTACACGAAAAAGTTACGTGCACCCTCTCGGGGAGGAGTCAAAAAGAGAAAAAGGATACTCGCCATGGAAGGAAGAAACAAACGGCAAATCGGTTTATCGGCTCGATCGCGTGGCTCATCTCCAGGAGAGCTCGCGGAAGGGGGGGAAGGGGAGATCGCTTCATAACTCGACTACGAATTCACTTAATAAAGAATCTCGAGCGGAAGAGGACTGGGAGCTATCGTTTGGCGCGAGGTGCCGTGGCAACTTAAGGATTCGGCTCAGGAGCCGCTGCTATCGCTGCCGGCAAACACTGCGCCTCTGCCAAAAAGGCCAATGGTTATGTATACGCGTGTAAGGGATCACGGGACGGCTGGGATTGTTGTGCTTTTATGTATATACATTTCTACTCTCTGGTGGGCACCTTCAAGCTTTCGACTTTTCGTCTGCTAATACGGAAATTTCATTCGAGTTTTGTTGTTGAGAGAGTTTTTTTGTATCGTTAATTTTAGCGCGTTTCATTCGATTACTGGCAAAGTACGATGTATACTTTTTCCTCATTGACTTACAACACAAACGACTTTTGATGAATTATTCAAGCTTATTTCATAAAATAATGTCAAAGTTTATGTGAAATCGTTGTTGTCCAGATCGTAACATCATAGACATACTAAAGATAATTTATTTTTTTTCATAAGTGTAGGTCCAATTCCAAGAATCAATGTGCACTTGCGATAATTACTACTATTACGAGCAGTGAAAACAAATTTGTTAAGAGGACATTTTAAAACTTTTTTTCTCTCGGTGAGTTATAAAATTTTCAAACATATCTTATTGAAATCGTCCATATCTTAGAAAAATTATTTTTACCAATTTTTCTCAAGTCTTTTTACTTGAAATTCATGAGAGCCCAAAGTTGTCTCGAAAACAAAAATAGCGCAAACTCTCGATTAAACTTTGGCGATATATCCGGCAACAGTCCTACATCGCACCTTCAACGAATCGCCGAAAAAAAAAAAAAAAAAATTCAAGCCACCTCCTACTTACGAAAAGCTCATCCAATACCTCAGTACGAGCTTTTTCGCAAAAATAAACGCGCGAAGCTTTCGCGCAGAAAAAAAAGTGATGTACTAACGAAAAGCAGACAAGAACAAAAACAGGAGGAAAAAAAGTACAGCGGGTAGAGCGCGTTTTCGCACAATTAAGGTAAAAGTGTACAGCGCAGGCGCCTCCGTTTCAGGCCTTCTCAGGAAATTGCACGATACATATCGGGAGGCGTGTGTATACATGTATATACGTACATGCACAGTAAAGGGGAAGGAGAGAGAGAAAAAGAAGACGGAAAAGAGGGAGGGAGAGGCCGATGGCACGCGTCCAAAAAGTTGGAGAGATTAATCAGCGCTTAAGGAAGTTTGTGACATGTTGATTCATCAACACACACATACACGCGCGTTTCTTATACTAGCGAAATTCAAAAAGACAGACAACTTTTTAAAGTTAAGAGTTTCGAGACACCCCCCGCCCCTTTTCTTGTGCAACATCGATTACGAGGCTCCCACCCGCCTTCGTCTTTAAGAAGTTCAGCCCTCCCGTCGTCGTTTATTTCCAGAGCCCGGCGGACCGATCGATTTCTCTCCTCTCGGCTCGTTATTATACAAAATCGTCGCTCACTTCCTCCCTTTTGTGCCCGTACCCTCTTTTTTTTTTTTTTTCTTCTTTTGTTTGTTTGTTTCAAGCGTATAGGCGTCGATGTTACATCGTTAGCATCACAACTGCACTTGAAATTTTTATTAGGGCGAGTACCGAGCCTCGGGTGGCTGATGATTGTAACGAGGCTTCGAGCGATGCCGGGTTTTTATTCCCAATACTACGCGGTGGGCTTTGCTCGATTTAGCTGCTGTAATCTAATCAGTGGTGTTTATGTGAAAAAGAAACAAAAATGCTTTTACACGATGTATTTTTTTGGTTTCGTGAAAAGATGAGGGTGTGTTGATAGATTTGATCTGTAGAGGATTGATTATTTTTGTCATCTTATTTTCGGCAGTACCACGACTGTCGTCTCAGGGAAGCTGTAGATACTGGTTCTCTGCGTTGAAACAATTTGGAAGTAAACTGAGCAACCCAATTCTTAAAGTCAAAGAAAATTTCTTCACCCTCATTCTGTTAAATATTTTCTTTTAATTGGAACAAATTTAGTCGATCCAAAAAAACATTTCATGCAACTAAATGAGAAATTCTTAATTAAAAAAAGAAAATTTAAATTTCATAAAATATTTTTTTACTCATAAGAAAATATTTAACGGAATGAGGGTAAAGAAATTTTCTTTGATTCTGAGAATTGGGTTGCTCAGTGCATGATAAAAATGCTTTTACCTTTTCCTAAGGGTGACAATCTTCGCCAAAAATTGAAACAACAAAGAAAACTATGCTCCAAAGACCAAGAATTTTTTTTTTTTTTTTTTTTTTTCATTTTCTTTATAAGTAGGGTGTCTGACCAAACGTTGAATGTTCCACTTGAAAAAGTAGTGTGCGCACACGTGCTCTTATTTCAAGCAGAATTTTTCAATTTAGCAAAAAAAAGGTTCAAACATCCAAAGAAAAAGCCTACGAATGCGTCGAGGTCAATGGAATCAGTGGGGCGTGTGAAATTCGACGGGGACAAACGAGATTACAAGTGTAACGTGCACGTAACGCGAAAGAAGCCGCTCAATTTGTCGCGTTCGCGCGAATCCAAAAAGATCAAGGAGAGGGAGAGACGAAGCTGGTGGAATGGTTTCTCTTTCGTATTCATTGGACTTTGAACGTATCATGCATTTACCACCATCTACAGTTGTCGCATGTTTTAGATGATGCGAAATCGAAGGAATCTTATTATATCTATATTAAGATCGATTTTTTAACTTTGAGTCTCAGCAGGAGTACTTGGATTGATTCATTTTTAATATCATCTTTTTAATAGTATTGGTAATCATTTTAGTATTATCTGTTAATTTTTAGTGCAAATCATCGATACAAAAAAGTAGTTGCTACGATAAAAAATTTGAAACTTCACTTAGTTGGAGTTGATTGCGTTTAAAGATTTTTGTATTCACGTTGATGAATTTCTCCAACTGATTAAAAACTACCAGAACGTCAAGTAATGCCATTTAAATAAAAGTCCAAAATATTATGTTTTTAATATTCGTGACGAATTTTCATGATTTCGGATTTCTAAAAATTCACCTATTTCAAAATGATTCCACAATGATTTCATTTTCTGCATTGAAATTATTTACTTTGGCAAAGTATTTTCTTAATATCTAGTAATTTAATCTCATATGATTCCAACATTGGTTTCAAAATCATTTAAAACGAAGAAAATCCAAGTATTCGTGTAGTTTCCCTTTTTGTGGTAGTCTTTGTCAATAAAGGAAAACCACAAGTAATACACCTCCAATAACACTGCATATTTTTAAACATTCAGAAACAAAGTGCAATTTCTTTTTTTATAAGAATCCACAACGTTTACCCTATCAACCCTTATTGTAGTCATGTAAAAAATTTTTATTGATGTCATACATTTCTTGAAACTTTTGATACCATTTTATTAAACGATTTTATCGATATCAATCGACTGCTGATTAATTTCGCTAAGAAGTGTCCAAATAACCATAAAAAAACAACCAAAAACGAAACAAAAAAAAAAAGAAGAATAAACAACTAGCTCATCAACGCGCGTCTTCCACGATCCCAAGGAGCTTAAAGACAAGCGCCGTCCAGTAAAGCCTCAAGTTTCTCTCTGAGCCGCAATCACTCACGGGTCGCTCTTCGATTTTATGCAAAACCTACTTCCACCTCCCGTACCTAACCTCGGATTGGGATAACCAATTATCCAGCCAAACGAGCTTGGCTGTGTTTGCCCTCGGACAACCGACCCGCCGCTCTGCTGCTGTACAGTACAGGGTCTTTCGACAATTTTGTTTGCTGGACACGGAAGGGCGCACCGAGGGGGTACAGGTACATCCCCCCACGTGCTTCTTTGTGCTTGTCCATATTAATACTCTCGTCTGACTTGCGTAAACAGTGTCACTCGACCGTTGTATACGACGTGTTGGAAAGGGATAAGGTGTCCGTGCTCCACAGAAATAGCGTCCGACGAGGAGAAAAGAAAAGCCACCGAGACTCAAAACGAAGGTGATTGACCATTGTGTATGCACGATCGGATGATGAAATTATCCATGTTTCTACGGCCGTTCTAGTGATTTACAATAATACAGCTCAAGCCATTTAGGACAAAAAAATTGAGTATTTGATAACCCTCGACCCACATACATGACAGAGTCTATCACACACCCAGAAACCATCTGTTGTGGATCCTTCGTTTGACTCAGCATCGTCACAACCTTTTTTTATCAATTAGCATTCATCAATGAAAATTTAGGTAGTTTTATCGTCAAGGAAAATACCAAATTAACGTATTATCCCCCGGAAATTGTTCGAATCGACAAGAAGTGTTATTTTCTCCCTCGATACGCGTACTATAAATTATTGAAAAAAAAAAAAAAACGCAAATGCGCACCCGTGCATGACTAATGCGTCGATTAAAACTCGGCTGTCCCAGCGAGCATTGCCCAAAACCTCGGAGCTATTCAGAAACAAAATTTCCAAAGCGCAACGCGTGTCCCAGGACGCGGGAATCATTAATCGTGTACGCGCGCGTAGACACACGGGACGAGTCGTTAAAAATACACGGGACGATGACAGACGGGAGGTGTCCATCGGCGTATTCGACCACCCGCGGGACAAACTGGAAACGGGCTGGTGAAATGAAAAAAAAGAAAAAAAAAAAAAAATGCTAATGGAACTTTCGTACATCGGCTACCGCTAATTTGATTATGTGCTCCGTGGGGACACCGCTTTTCACGAAACTATATAAGCTGTATAGACACGCATTCTGCTCTTGTTTGGCTACCCGAAAAAACCGAGATGGTCGAATCATGTTTGAGGGTTGTCGGCGCGTGTGTGGGGGTTGGATTTCTTGTTTTTTTTTTTTTTTTTCGATCACGTTACTTTTTTTCATAGAAGAGGAGTTTGTTGTTTCGCGTGGGTGAATTTGTTATTGACGATTTGTCTTTCAATGATAGATTACAGCAGTGACTCAGATTATATCTAGTGGCTGTGTAATGCACGATGGATACGAGTGGGTGGCTTATGTTTTCTTGCTCGTTAAAAAATAAATTATTCATCAATTTGAAGAATTTTCAATAGAAAGAATTAAACTAGTAATTTCACGTAATGCTTTATTACACCTACGGTTTAGAATTTAAAGGGGTTTTTTCGGTGCATATATACATTAAAAATCCAAGTGTCAAGTACTCCTTTAAAGTGTACAGTTGAAATTTACCTTCGTTTATGAAATGCACTGCGGCTGCGTTCATACGAATTTTAAGAACAACCAAATCTATGATGCACCAAGTATTTAGCTATAGGTTTACTAAACTGGATATACTTTTGCAAGGGAAAAACCAATGTCCGTCATAGATTTAACACGCTCACAAGAATTGAAGAAAAACAATTGTTTAGTTTAATAAAATGGGCGAAATAGTTTACAAGGCGTTTATTAGGTTTTTAGTAAAACGTTTATTAACACCACTGTAATGTATTTTACGAAAAAAGAGAAATTTTCACACTTTAATACGCTTAGATTTACAGCGTATCGTTTAACACGTTAGCCCTACAATTGTATGTCGTTCACTTACTGCTAATCTTGGAAAATGAATTAATTCATACACCTTGGGAATAGGGGGTTGCAATACTTAGAAAATTAAATAATAATTTCATTCGTTCCTATCGTGCGATCACTTCCCTTGTCTAACACTTGAAACTTGAAGTACTGCGTGATTCATTTTTTTAAAAATGAGTTTTTTTAAACTGATTTTCTAAATTTAAAGTCCATGAATTCTAACGCACTTTCATCTATTTTTAAGAATTTTCAACCGATTTCGTCAATCACTACGCGCACAAAAACATCGAAATATTACAAAAAATAAAAATAGCACGTCAATACCACTATTGAACTGCATCGTCACACTAAGAACCTCTTCACGATGTGATGATACATCTTACGTTAAATTACTAATGTCACCCAACTGCATTCAATTCTCAAAATTGCCAATCAGCGTTACTGTCACGTATTTTGTAAAAATCTTAAATTTACACATAATCTAACTGGATACTTCAGTACACTGATACAAAGGATTCCTTAAGCCACAGTCATTAACTGCTGACAAACGTGGGTTACACACAAGCAAGTACCTGATCGTTAACATTAGTGACAGTCAGTATTGGAGGTTAAAAAAAATATGGTCACGACATCAAATGCATATTCATTGACCCTAACCGACAACGTCTTCACTGTCAACGACTATTCATTTTACGTACGTAAAACCAAAACTTCAAATTATGGTTTATGAGTCATTCATTGACTACACGTAATTATTTCTATCAGTGTCATTTAATATCCTTGGAACGAGCAGTATTATCAAAAGTTGGTGTATGGCATAAGGATCCGTCATCCAAAGTCTCTATGAATACCTACAACACCCTCATTCAAATTCAAAACAAGACCCTCATTTACGTATTCTAACCTAAAAACGAAAACCTCAAAATTCGTCCAAAAAAAAAAGCCTTGCAAGCCCCGAAAAACCATCCCCTAGCTTGAATAATTCACCCCCCCCCAAAAAAAAAAGGAAAACAACCCCAAGATAAGACGCAACAACGTACCTGGCTGATAAACAAGGTCCGCGACGTGCGGCCACACGATCGCCGCCCCGCGCTCCACGCTGTCTGCCTGTTGTTGCCGCGTGCTCGCGGCCCTTCTGCTTCTCTCTCTCTCTCTCTCTCCACCCTCACCGGCGTTTCCTACTCCCTCTTTCTATCTCTCTATACACGCGAGCTTTTTGTCCCCCTTCGAGATTCCGCGTCAAGTTTTTTTCTATTTTTTTTTTTCTTTCGTCGCTGTTAATTGTACCAATTTTTTTTTTCTTTTTTTCCCTTCTCTATCCTCAAATCACTCGGGGATGAAGCTACACCAGGAACAAACAAACGATTGCCGACAACTGTGCACACGTGTCGGGTAGCACCACTTTTTTTTTTGTCGAGAAAAAGAAAAATTTACTCCTCTCGTAATTGGTTCACTGAACTTTTTTGATACTGATAATACGTGGAAACAGCTGGTTATACGGCTCTAGTTTAGTCCACGGTACGGTCGTTGGAACGCGCACTTCATTAATTTACCGTTGGTCAAACGAGCAAATCGGTAGATGGAAAAACAAAAAAGAAAAAAAGCCCACCACTTGAACGAACGAAACCATCACTTGGTAACGCTGAAGTTTGAAGGAAGGAAATTCAAGAGGTGACCACAACGCCAATAACAACTATACGACAAGCAGCGGGAGGCGCCAGCGTGACCTTCGCATCCCTTTCCACCGAAAAAACGACTAGCTAGCGTCCAACGACGTGGTCATCGTGCTCGCATCGGCTGGTCCTTTCCCACAATCGCACTATATGATTCCCTTATCCAAGGATTACTCCGCCGATTAGCTTTTTCAACGACTACTCGTGATCAAACGGAGGGGGAAACAAAAAACAAGAAAACAAGAAAACCAAAAAAAAAAAAGCAAAACAAACGTCACTCACTCTGGGCCCTGTTTGACGTTAAAGCAGATACAAGGCGTGGGCACACTGACCGATGAACACTGACGGACGACGACGGGGATCAAAAAAAATCACACTGTATACGTCTACTGCTGTAAACACACGCGTTTCACCGGGCGAGCACACTGTGTATAACCCCGCGGGGGGATATGATCGCGATTGATTGTTTTCACGAAACAAAGGACATGGGTAACGATTCACGGGGGTACATCGCGAGTAAACCAAACGAAAAAAACAACAACAAACGTTTACGGATTATTTATACATATCAAGGAATCATTAACGCTGCCAAACTTTACTTGTGTATTCGATATGAAAGGGGGTGTTGAGGGGGAGGGCTGTCGCAAGACCCGTTTCTCAGGCGTGCGTAACGCGCCGCGGATAGTTTAATGTGGAGTATCGCGTGATGCTCGCTGCGGGCTCGCTCTCCGCACACTGACTGAAGACTCCGAGAGGGTGGCTGCGAGACCGAAACCCTCTCTCTCTCTCTCTCTCTTATCCCGTGGTGTGGGTGTGTGTGGGAGAGCGTGACGTCACCCATCGGCAAAAGCCCACCACGCGGGTACAGAAGAGGAGGAGGAGGTATAGGCCGAGTGGGTGGCATCATCCCACCGGCCGGCTAGTGCGCCGGCGCCACGAGTCTCTCTCTCTCTCTCTTGGTGTTATTCAATCCCTCCTCTCTCCCGCTCTTCGG